>NW_025944958.1:9872-24296 GCF_000764305.2 Hyalella azteca | reverse complement strand
CGAGCAACAGGACTGGAAATAGAAATGAAGCAAAGGGTCTGGGGATTTAAGTGAATTAAAAGGACTGGAGATGTAATGCGGAGAAAAGGGTCTGGGGACGTAAGTGGTGCAAAAGGACTGGGGATATACGTGGAGCAAAAGGACTGGGGGATGTAAGTGGAGCAATGGGACTGGGGATTTAAGTGGAGTAAAATGACTGGGGATATAAGTGGAGCAAAAGGACTGGGGATATAAGCGGAGCAAAGGGACTGGGATATACAGTAAGTTTAGCAGAAGGACTGGGGATATAAGTGGAGCAAAAGGACTGGGAACATAAGTGGAGCAACGGGACAGGGGATATAAGTGGCGCAAATGGACTGGGGATATAAGTGGAGCAAATGGACTGATTTGCACAGTGCGCCTTCGCAGGGCAACGTTCATAATGGTCCAGGTAGAGCCAGCCAACTCAGGCGTGTTGGTCCAGGTGCAGCAAGCTAACAAAATGTCAGCAGTCGATCAATCTTTAGGCTTTATAAATGATGTTAATGGTGTTAATGATGTGCGCATCTGATAAGACCATTAGAAGAGTTTTATTAATGAAGAGATGCTTTGTTTCGCAATGACGCTTAAAAAACTGTACAAAGTGGTAGCTGGTTTCAAGTGAAGATGGTTTTGTAAAGAACTTGATAAAATATAACGTTATTTAATTAAAATCAACATCGCGATCAACTGGACTTCTATATTTCATAGAAATGATACATCATAATAGATTTTGTGAATTCTCATGATGTTACGATCCAAACTGGAATGGTGTGGCACGCCTGGCAAATTTTACTTGCGTGACTTGACCAAAACGAATTCGTGCATGTAAACTCGCTATAGTAAGCGAGGTTAATTAATCTAGAAGGCAGTCTCGACGTTTGTGCCTAACAACTCTCATCTGAAAATAAATATCAAAAAGTCTCCAACCTGCAAGAAAAGCATCGAATATATTTGAATATTTCACACTCGCGGAATTCATCTATGATGTAAATAATTGAATCCGATCGTCTGTGCCTTACATTGTTTGGCAATGTTAGCCGGAGTGAATTAGAAATGAATTTGAGCGCTTTGATGAATCGCCTGATACGTTGGTCAGATACGGTGGAGCTTCTGCGTCTGCCAGATATGTTGGAGGCTGAAAGATTGGTCATACACGTAAAATATTGTGCGTTTGGTAGGAAAAATTAGGAGGTTAAAAATTTGGTCAGATACGTAGAAGGCTGAAAATTTGGTCAGATACGTCGAAGGTAGTGAGTGCGGCCTGATGTGTAGAAAGTTGTGAGTGTGGTCAGATGCGTTGAAGGTTGGCGTATGGTCAGATGCGTCGAAAGTTGGAGTGTGGTCACATGGGTTTGAAGGTTGACGTGTGGTCAGATGCGTTGAAGGTTGTATGTGTGGTCAAGATGGGGTGAAGGTTGGCGTGTGGTCACATGCGTTGATACGTTGAAGGTTGTGTGTGTGGCCAGACACTTTATGGCAACGAGTCTTTTCAAAGCATTGAAGCCTATCTTTCTGTTGAGATGCACTGAAGGAAATACTCCGGGTCAGTGGCATTGGAGGCTAATCGTTTTTCCTGGTAATTTATCGTTCATTTTTCTATTAAAATGCGATGAAAATTGTTGGGATCTGGGAATCAGCTGCCACTTAACCAATTTTCTTCTTTATATGACCATAATTAGAAACCAACCGAGATATGCATTTACCATATATCAATATGGCAGAAAAAACACACTTGCTTTACCAGACCCATTCCACAAGGCAGCCAACAGCCCAGTTCGAAATTCTCGCAGTGATTGCGTCCGTTCGCCGCAGAGACGTTCGCAAACGCCCAAATGTAGGCAGTTTTTGCCGACTTTACCTCGCGTCTAAGCAGTCTAGCGACGATATGGCCTCATCTGCCTCGAACAGCGCGAGGCCTCGGTCGGTAAAAGCTGCGGCAGACAACTGGCCGAATCACTACCGTGGCCTACGTCGAATATGCCGGCGGTAACGGTTCAAGCGTTGAAGAGGCAGGGAGAGGAAGGGGGTGAAGGGTGAGGAAAGCGGAGGAATATCGAAAAAACCTTCTAGGCATGAATCTTCATGTGGAGCTTGTACCGGAAGAAACTGATTGAATTATTCACTTATTTAATTTCTCTGAAATTATGAGGTTTACATGATTTTATTTGCTACATTTTTTTTTATTTTCGACAGTTCTATTCTACTTTATACTACAGCGAATCCATGTCGCCAGTATATGTGGAACTAGTTCCATCCAGTTTCTTTTGTATTCAGTTAATTAACATAAATTCGACGAAAAAAGCGAAATCAGCGAATAATCTGAAAGTATAAATAAAAATAAATTTACATCAAATAGAAATACCAAATGGACGCCAAACGGTAACAAATACGACTGAACGTATTGCAGAACTCCCATGCCTTTCAAATGCAAGTACCTAACTGCCCGGTGCATGCGCGGCAGCGAACACTGCCACGTATGCGCGGCAGTCTTCGCTCTACAAAGGTGCATGAAGTACCGAGAATGTGGGGTGCAGTGAACACGAAAGAATTCGGTTAATTTCGGATAAATATTGGAGGTAAGGAACAGAAAAAACGTCAGAATTTAATATATTTACATTTTCATACTGTTTGAGGTCTCCTGACCTTATGATGAGTTTAGGACTTCTTAGTCCACGGTCACGCTTATGCGCCACCTTCGTCATCCTCCGTCTCCTAGTCGTCGCTAGGCAGTTCACCCCGCCCACGTAACCCTGATGTAACGTTGGACGTGTTCCGTCTATTTGCCCTTCTTTGGGTCAGCTGATGCAAGATGCTGTTGCTTGTCACTTGCTGAGGGTAGTTTCCCATTACTGGACAATCCGGGATCTTTCTCAACCACTTGTCCAGTCGTCTCTTGAATGTTGCAAGGGTGAACTCCCCTCCTCTCAGCGCTTTTGGCAAGGCATTAAATAGCCTCGGTCCTACCACGGACAGTGATCCCTCACGAAGAGTCTGTACTCTGGCCGCGTCTCGGTTGTTAAATGGGGGAACCTTGAACAGTCTCCCCCTCCTTTCGTTGTAACGTGTCACTATTCTGGAGGTCTCACTCTCAAAATTGGGAGCCAGTCCGGTTATCATCTTCCAAGTGTACAGTATTATATACCTTTCTCATCTCCTCTCCAGTGAGTACAGTCCCAAGTATTTCAGTCTTTCCCAGTAATTGAGGTTAAGCTCCCTCATGCCGCTGATCCTGTACGTGAAGGTCCGCTGCACTGCCTCTAGTTTCTGCACCGCACCTGCCTTGAGTGGCGACCAAAGTTGGCAGCAATACTCTAGATTGGGGAGCACGAGGGCTCTGAAGGGTGTAATCATTGGTGCTGCTTCTCTCGTTCGAAATGTCCGCAATATCCACCCCATCCGTTGCCGGCTGCGCGCGACTATTTCCTCGATATGGGCATCGAACGTGGCTTCAGTACTCATCAACACTCCGAGATCTCGAACAAGTTGCTTCTCCTCAATTTCTGTGCTATCTGATGCCAAGTAGCGATGTGGCATCCCGATCTCTGTGCGGACTCTGTATTTCATTACTTCGAACTTGGTGCCGTTGAACTGCATATTGTTCACTAGGGCCCAATCGTAGATTGACGATAGATCATCCTGTAACCTCTCGCACTCTACGTCATCTGTGATCTTCATCAGCTCTCTTGTATCGTTCGCAAATGACGATGCAGATGCGTGGGTGAGTTCCGAGTCAATATCGGCAATGTGGATGAGGAAGAGGATCGGTCCAAGCACTGAGCCCTGCGGAACTCCGCTTTTCACCCTCGCTTCTCTCGATTTAGCAATGCGCAACTTCTCTCATGCTCAACTGTCAATGGGAAGTTTTGGTTACTGCAAGTCATGAAATGCTGCTTTTCGTTCAAGGACTTATCTCCAGCCTAACCAGCCTAACTTACTGCATTGCTATCGAAAGGCACGCTTGCCTATTGCCTCCGTTGTCAATTCACTCAATTCTAGTTAAACGTTGTGATTATGATCTGAAATTTACTTTTTGTCTCTGAGTTATGCATAAATGTGCCACCGTAAAAAAATCTCGATAAACCTAATTTTCCTACTATATTAAATTTGCTGATATTTTGGAACTGATCGAGATGACAGAGTCAGTAAAACTTGAGCACGTCTGTAAGCTCGTATTACTGGTCACAGGTTCACTGATCAAAACTGATGAAATCCATTTTGTTGCAGGTAAATGTTGAATGCAGCAAAATCCGACTGTAACTTTTCCCGCAAAGCTGTCGAGGTTCCAGGAGGAATCGGGTGGACAGTCAAGTTCTACGGCACTGACTGCAGTGATATCGGTTGCAGAAGTAATATCAGGTGACCTGAAATGCTGTCAAATTTCTGCTTATTGCACCACACGAGGATTGTTAATACAAGAGAGAAATAAAATGGACGCCCAAGTTTTCATTTCTACTACATGATGAGGGGACTTTTTTTAGCACTAGACAGGTACGGTGCGCGCAGCGTGGGGATGCTGTCACATTGATACCCGACCTAACTACGGTGCTTACTTGTACATGTTCAAAGACGGAGCTATCTTCAAGGCACTAACTATACACATGTCAGGGAACGATTCATCGCAGGTAGCATTTTATGGGGCACAAGTTCGTCTAAGGTCTTTGCCTGCTCTAGTCAAATTTTATGTCAACGAATGGCAATATTGATATTCTAACAACCTACCCTATATAGGTGTTGGTCGACGCCGTTATTCTTCAATCCATCAATAAACTTCAAATCTTCACTCTCTTTACTCCAACCTATATAGTACTTATTTACATTATTTAATTAGGGAAGAGGGACGGCCGTTTGTAACTTCTAAATCCATCTCAACCACCTTTAGCAATCCCTCTTCTTCAAGGGGACTGACGAGGTGAGTGGTGCCTCAATATTACTGGTTATTATTCTTCCATTGCTGAAAATTAAACCATTGAGTACCAGAAATCATATTTTCTCCACTGGGTGATGGTCGCTGGAGAGCCGCTTGGTTAGAGAGATTGTGTGTTGTGGGAGAATACAGCGGAAGAATGTATTGTGACAATGATGGACGTTATAGCTTGAGGGACCGCAGATACAGTTGAGCTTGAAGAGATATAGGGCAACATTTCGATACCAAAAAAAGATTGAAAATCTATTGAGAGGGGGATTGCGGCGCTTATAAAAAAAGAGTTTTATTCAATATTATCAAAGCAATGTATAAGTAATATCACATCAATACTCAATTCAAGTGACGAATATTAGTATAGTAGTATAGCGTAGTGGTCTTAGGGTTGATTAGTCCAATAGACGTGACACCGATTCTCAACCTCGCAGAATATTCACAGCTTGTTGCGGATCTCAAACACGCAACTCACAGCTTCAATTTTGCGTCGCTTAACCGCCCGGCCTCACGGGCGATTTGACCAAAACTGCCGCAAGAAGCTGGGATCGAACCCATAATTCACTGTTCCAATCCTAGTCCTCTGAACTGTTAACACTGGGCTGCCTTTTAGTTAGTTCCGCTACCATTACGTTATACTATTTTAATAGGTATTGGCTTTGTTAAAAGACAGTCTTCAACCGTTCATAATCATTTAATATCCCGCTTCACCTTAAGCATTTCTCTAATAGCCCATTGGGGCGCTGGTACTACACGCATCCGGACTTATGGTGGTCGTGACGAGGCACCAATCCTTCCTTTAATTGGAGGTGATGCGACTGGTATCTTTGATACGTGAGTTTAGTTAATCCCATATATTAAAATCAACTAATCTATTGGTGATATTGCACACATAATGTAATTAAGTTGACATAATTCAAATTTCGTCTCTGTATCAATCTAAGTTTGCTGTCTAAATAACCTAGTTCAAATATCTCTAGATTGTATAAACTTCCCGTGAAATATTCTGCATGGATGATATTCGCATAACGTCTCATTATAAGGATAATTAATTTATTATTGAAGATACACCAGCAAATTTAATAAAGAAATAAGAAAATCCCGATTACCAAAAATAATCCCAAAAGTCCTCAAAAAAATCCCTGCAAAATCCCAAAAGAGTGGGGGCGAGTTTAGTCAGCCTTGCTTCGCGTCAGTAGGTTTTCCTCCATTGAGTGAGCTGATTAGGGCACGGCTTTATGGAGACACACCAAGAGCCGGAGAAACTGCAGAACAGAACATATGTCATAATCTTTTAAAGTCCTTAAGAAGACACTGCTCGAGCCGGAGAAACTGCCGAACAGAACATATGTCATGAGCTTTTAGAATTATGCAAGTTATAAGCTGGCTATATTTCCGGGAATCATGATCCATTACAGTGCTTAATTAAATTATCTTTTTTGTGGTAGCTAATTTCTATATTTTTAATAATATGTGTAACATTTATAACAAAAAACATTTTCCACGAGTTTGTTTAGATAGTAAACACACATTTTTCATGACTCACGTTCAAACGCTGCATGGTGGAGCTCTTGCATGTCGGGTAAGCTTTAGCGAAGTTGGCGTCATTGCTGCATTTGTTCTGCAAGAAAACCTTCTGCAAGGCCACATCGTCCAATGTGTTGTTAGGCTTCAGCTGTTGAGGAAAGGAGGCTTTGGAAATAACTAGTAGAATAAAAAAGTAACTGCTCTATATACTGCATGCACTCAGTGCTCAAGTAAATGCACTATGTACTGCACTCAGTGCTCAAGTAACTGTTATAATAAACAATACTCACCAGACCCTTTGATTTCAACACGCACTTGTTGAAATTGTAAAAAAACGGATCACATGTTGCTGCGTCGTACGCAGGTAGTTCGTAGTTGCATTTTGGATCTGTTGGGGAGAAAATGCAGTCGAAGGATTTGATATTTATATATATATTATATATATAATATGATATGAATACCACGATTAAAATATCACAGGCTGAATCTCAACTAAGATCTTACAAAGCAAAACTGACATCATCAACTTAAAATTGAGAACGAGAAATCGATGCAAATCGATTCGTCATTTAAAGTTTCCCCTCAGGGGGTAAATATTCCAGCAAAACATATCTTGAAACATTTTATAGAGTGAAATTGGGTGGCTGATCGTTTAGGAAACTAGGAAACTAAGATTTCAAGTCGAGGAAATTGAATTTAAATTTGTTAATTTCAGTTTGCAGCAAAAGCCCATAGAATAGTAAACAGGTTTGAATGATCAACTATCGAAGAATTCTGGAAACAATTTTTAATCATAAACGCTCGCTCAAGATGCTTAAAATATTAAGAAAGTTCATTTAGTTTGAATATTATCTGCTTCTAGCATGCGTTAACAAAAAATCGATTAATAATAAAAATGTAAATTTCGAAATGACGTCAACGAACTCCCACCCAGACAAGGTGGTTGCTTCTTCTGTATTTCAGGTAAAAATATTGGTTGCCATCAGGAAACAAATTAATGCGAAATTACTCTATTTGTGCACTCACTTGAAACAGACTTCTCCATCTCCGATTGGTACTGCAGCAAGCAGGTGTTGATGGCGGCCCTGAGATCATTTAATCGCAACCAGAACGCAACGATGCAAGCGTTTGATAAACCTCTGTAAAATTTACACAATAAGTATTTTTGCGTAAAAAAATCAACAATAGCCTTCTCCATTGAAATGTATTCAACGTTTGAAAATTCCTCAAACACTAGATGATATGATACTTCCAAATAACGCCTGAATACAGTTTTACACTTCCGAATTTTCTCGTTAGACAACATAAAATAAAGAATTCAATGTTAACGTTGCCTCCATCAAAGTTAAGAAATTCAGGAGTTAGGAAGTAATAAATGCATGTGTTGTAAATATTGTTCTTGAATGATTAGTTAGCGTTATATTGGAGCAGCAAAATCGTAGCTCATTACTCAAAAACATGGGTCCTCTTCCATTCAAATCGTTTATTTAAATCATATAGAACATCACAAAAATTCCGTCGTATATGAAAATAATATTTATCTTCACAGCTCTTGCCAATATCACATCGTCTATTTAGTTTGTAAGCGAAGTACTTACGCCGCGGACGAGACTGCGGCGGCTACGATGAGAAGCATCAGAGCTCGCGTCATCTTTTGGCTGTGGTCGTGACAGCGGTGCGGTGGCAGGTCGTGGCAGCGGTGCGGTTGGCAGTTGTGTGTAGGCAGGCAAATACTACTTGGTCCTGACGCATTGTGGGCATGTGGTGGCCATGTTATAGGCTTTGGATTTGTTGGGACAGGTGTTAAGAAATTCATCAGGGGCCGTGATTAATGATGGACTGTGCACACATGCGTGCATAAGCAACATCTATTTTGTAGCTCTAAATATACGAGGTAGAATTCTAAAGGACAGAATGCTCTCCATTCATTTGATTTTGGAAACTTTAGTTCCTGCATTTGCCATGATATTTTTTCGAAATTTTTTTTATACAAGCAAAATGTTTTAAAATTCATTTCTTGAATTATTAAAATTTAATATTGCCATAAATTTATTATTCGGTTAATGGTAATAGTTAAGAACAATATTTATTATCCTAAAACCATTATTACAATTGATTATATATATTCTCCTAACCAATTTTTACCTGGTTTATTGTCTTGATGAATTTCATTCAGATGATATTTAATTGGGCCACCATAGGTGAATGATATGAAATGTGTAAATAAATTGAAATAAATCAATTCAATTATTAGAATCAAATTCATGTTTGGTTACCCTACAGTTACGGGGCTCTGTACTCAAGTTTTTCTTGTACGACAGGTCACAAATTATTTATACCGTCATGAAGTTAGTGGGCATCGCTAATAATTTATTAAGGGGTTTATATTGCAGGCTCAAAAGTGCAAGTTATTTAACCTTCCTCATTCAGAAGCAGAAGCTGCGATGACAATATGTAAATTAATAACTCCTTCTGTGAAGTGGAGCGTAAAACGATCTGCATTCTGTTAGAAAATTTGTCCGCGCTCACGAGTTCTGGTCATCAATTGCGTCATCATTTACGTCATCATCCCAATATTCCATGCGTCGTAATATCAGAGCTCCCACCATCGAGTTGTGCATAATTACCTCCTAAAGTCATCTGATGCAATAACTCGTCTAAGTCATTTGTCGGACAAAAACTATAAAACATTTACTAAATTTAATTCAATGAGAAAATAATTCACAGCAAATACGTATAGCCCCGTCATAAGATAGAACAGTTATTTTTGCGTGACTTTCCACAAAATTTAATCGCAAAATTTTCGCCACATATTTCATTCTAGTCGTAAATTATTTTAATTCTAGTCGTACGCCACATATTTCATTCTAGTCGTACATTATTAGTTCGTTCTAGCGCATTAGCCGAGTCATCTGAGGGAATAAAAATGAGAGAGTAATAAACAACTAGGAATGTTATTTATTACGCTCTTGTATACTTCGGTCATGCATGCGAAACTATGTCATGAGAGCTGAAACTTATGTTCTCGAAGTACTTCCCAAATGATAATATTCGTGTTTTATTGGTGAACAATTTTAAAATCGGTTATTTTTTAAGTACAAAGATCCCTCCCTATGCATATACGAGCGTCTCTAGTTTATAAATATAGTTGTGCACGATGTGCATCTGCATACGTCAGGGATACGTCTCGCAATCTTTAATCTAGACTCGCAGAGCACAGGGGGAGGAGTTGTAGAACTGGTCACTTACCATCGCCCTCTCCCCATACGGCTGTGCGCGCTCACGCCGAGCAGTGCGATGTTCCATTTTCTGATAGTGATTTCAAGGTTTTAGCTTCAACTTTCGGTGTTTTCGATTTGCGCATTTTAGAATCATTGTATATTTTTAAACATAATCCTAGTTTAAATTCAGCTTTTAGCTCTTACCCACTTGTAGTTGTAAATAGATAAGTTTTACAGTTTAGGCCTTTTTGTAATCTTGACTGTACTAGTTACTGATTAACCTGTGTTCTATAATTTTCAAACTGGCGATGGAGCTGGACTGCGAAATGTTGTCTTTAATGTGAAGTCTCTGTTAAGGAACCCAGAAATCATTAAACAATTAAGAAAGAAGATGTTTCGATGGCTGGGAAGAAAGTAAACAAGATTGTTAAGAAGGAATGCTGTTCTTCGAAAAATGCACCGAAAAAATCGAACAGAAGATCGCAATGCGTAGTAGAAGATGCTTGCAAGTTCTGCAAAGACACCTCGTTGAGAGAAGATGATCAGATGGTCATCTGTGAACACTGCGAGGATTTCATTTGCATCAGTTGCGCGAAGCTGAGCTCTGAAGAATATTCTTTTCTACTGAAAACAGAGTCGTTTCACTGGTTCCGTAGCGACTGCGAGAAACCGACTCTCAGTGCCAGGAAAAGCGAGAAGCAGATGGAAGAGAAGTGGTTCGTTCTGTTCGCAGCATTTCGAGCTGAAATGGAAAACAATTATCGGAAAGAGATGAGCACATTGGGTAATTTAGTTGGCTCTTTGAGTAATGAACTGAGCTCGTTGCGCAAAGAGCTGATCGAAGGGAGAACTCAACGAAAAAATACAGAAAATTTGGAAAAGATGGAATTGAAGAAACACAACGTTGACATAGCCGAAATTGCTAGCGAAAGCTCCCGCGAATTAGTAGACAGAGAACGTAGGAAGTGCAACCTTGTTTGGTTCGGCATTCTCGAAAGCACGGCATCTGAGACCAACGAACGAGTGATGGCCGACAATAAGTATGTGGCAGACTGTTGTAGTAAAGCACTAAGCACACCGGTTGATATTGCATCGTGCAAGAGGTTGCACTCCAAGAATGCTGCTGTTAACGCCTGCAAACCTCTATTAGTGACTCTAAAGGATCCGGACCAGGTTTGGAGCGTGCTGAAAGCAGCGAAAAAGTTATGAGAAACTGTTGAATGCAAGTCTGTTTTTGTTAAGTAGGATTCCACCCCTTTAGAGAGGGCGGATTTCCGCAATAAATGGCAGGAGTGAAACAGACGCAGAAGCACAGAAAATCATGTCAACAACATTCAAGATCTCACGAGGACTCCGACCGCTCGCCGACCGTCAGGGGAGATGGAAGACAATTAAATAGTGGAAATCATGTATATAAATCCAGTAGTACAAATCCAGTTGTGTAAATAAGGTAAAAAGTTTACTCATACATCAAAATGGATGTGCAGAAAAAGTTTTGAAATGTTTCTACACGAACTCTTATTCCGTTTTGAACAAAAGAAATGAACTGTTAACTGTGATCGGAAACGCGTGTATAGACATTATTTGTATTACAGAGACAATCCCTAAAAATCACGGGGGGAAATTTTTACCAGTTGAATTCCAGTTGCCAGGTTTTGATTGCTTTCATAATTTAAACCTAGAGCAGTGTAGTAGAGGTGTAGCTCATTGGGTTAGAATTTTTTATGGGGCCCAACAAGTTAAGTTATCAGCAGAGCACTAATCAGCTAGAGAATCAGTGTGGTGTGAGCTTTCTCTAAAAAGCAGGGATAGCCTCCTAATAGGTGTCCTGTATAGATCACCCAACAGTTCCTCTGATAACGATAAAGTACTGAACAGTCTTCTACCAAGCATGACTTTCATCAGGTCGCATACGTTAATCGTTGGTGATTTTAACCATCCAGAAATAGACTGGGCACATGAATCCTCTCCAAGGGATGAGAATCACCCTTCATCCTTGTTCATGGAGTCTGTGAGAGACTCATTTTATACCAGCACATCACAAAGCCAACCAACCCATTTTAGAGGTAAGCAGACTCCAAATACTCTAGACCTAGTGTTTACTAGTGAAAAATCAATGGTAGAAGAGCTTCGCCACGAGGCTCCGTTGGGCAAAAGTCACCACCAGTCATTGTTTTTCAGTATTAAGAGCTATACAGAAAAGACGCCTCGGAAGCGTGAACGTTTCAACTTTGCGAAAGGCGACTATGTTAAACTTCGTGAATCAGTGAGTGCAGCGAACATTTCGGACTGTATTATTAACATGAATGGGGCGGAGTCGTGGTCATTCATCAAGAACATGGCTATGTCTGCAGTTGATGCGTGTGTACCTAAGATAAAACTCGGTGGAGTCAGAAAAACACAGTGGATGAACAATACGGTTAAAGCAAAGCTAAAGGCTAAGAAGGAAGCCTACAAGCGTTATTTACGAACTCGTAGCGATGCTGAGTATAACCTGTATGCAAGAGCTCGAAATCAAGCTATAAAAGCTTGTCGCACCGCAGTCAAAAATTTTGAAAAAGACGTTGCCAAAAATTCGAAAAAGTACCCAAAAGCCTTCTTCTTGGTATGCTAGTTCGAAGTGTAAGACAAGGGACGGTATTGCTGATTTGAATGTAAATCAACGGAAGATATCTTCTGAGGAGAGCAAGGCCAATGTCCTAAATCTGTTCTTTAGCAGCGTCTTCACAGATGAGGACTTAAACAGTATTCCAGCTATTGAGGAGCGACCAGTGGGCCCCAAGTTAATTAGTTTTGAGATACTTGAAGAAGAGATTCTCAAGCGCTTGGTCTCCCTGAATCCCAACAAGTCATCTGGATCAGACGGTTTCCACAATAGATTACTCAACGAATTAGCAAGTTAGCAACCGTCCTGGCCGGCCCTTTAACAGTATTCTTTCGAAAAACCTTAATCGAAGGGACTTTGCCGGCCGACTGGAAAGAAGCCCAAGTGACACCCCTGTTCAAAAAAGGTGACAAAAGTAACCCCGGTAACTACCGTCACCACTAATCTCCTGTCTACCTTGAATAATTGGACTCGCCTGCTGGATGAAAGGGAGCCAGTGGATGCACTGTACCTCGATTTTGCCATGGCATTTGATAGTGTTCCGCATGAGCGACTGTTACGTAAACTGAATTCTTTGGGAGTAGAAGGAAATGTACTCCAATGGATCAGGAATTTCCTAGTAGGCAGAAGACAACGTGTCAGGGAACCGTATCAGACTGGGTAACTGTGCGCAGTAGGGGACGCCTGTCGGAGACCACCAATGCCTTGCTTCGAATGGACTATCATGATTCCTTCCCTGAAGAACGTAGCCTACAGCACTTCTTGACTGTAACATTATCAGCCGCACGCCACCAGACAGATCACATCCATTGAATTAGACCAATCAGCCCACAGGAAAATAAGCCTGACGTCGTATGGCCCAGCGTCGTCTGGCCAATACGTGAAAAATTTTTATACCACCCGGACGGAGCCGTCCGCATCTGTCCCGTGTGTCGAATCAGCCTACGGTCGAACGGCCACGCGTCGCACGACGATAAATTTTGGAACAGAACTATGCTATCTGAAACCTAACCCCAGATGCTGTGAGCTAAAAGTTACGTAATTTAGCGAAGCTGTAGAAGTCGCTCATCGAAGGACGATACATTTTGCAACAGAACTATTCTTTCTGAAACCTAACCCCAATGCTGTGAGCTAAAAGTGACGGTCTGGTGGTGCACGGCAGGCTGCACGCAGTTCCACAGGCGATCTGGGCTGGTTGGTCACAGTCCGTTGTCCGCAAGTTACAATTCGAGCTAAAGATGATTCAAGCTAAATGATTCGATGCAACATTCAGTGGTGCATAATCATTACTCTCTGGGCTATTCTCTTCAGAATGTGGTGGCGTAAAGCTCCTAATATTTAAAGCAAGATGATGTCACTGGCTGGTTACCGACGGATGGCTTAATCCGCGTCTGATTGGTGGTCATCCGGAAATATGCTAGGCGTTCCTTTCAAGGCTGATTGGTGCACAAATTTGGTGGTGCACGGCTGCGTATCCCGCAGTGGCGTACCGCAAGGAAGCGTTCTTGGGCCTGTTTTGTTTGTCGCTTTTATAAACGATCTACCAGAAGTAGTGTCAAGCGTGTGCTCCATGTATGCCAATGACACAAAAGTTTATTATACAGTCAAGGATGCGTCACATAAAATGCAACTGCAAAATTATCGTGATAGTTTAGTTGACTGGGCTGATGCGTGGCAGCTGCGTTTCAATGCTGACAAGTGTGAAGTACTTCACCTCGGCAAGAACAATGAACAGCAAGCTTACAGCATGAGAAGACACGGTTGCAACGAGCGGGTTATGATTGAGAAGTCTTGCGTGGAAAAAGATCTTGGAGTTTGGGTCGACAAGGAGCTAAAATTTTCTTGTCATATTGAAAAACAAGTTAATAAATCCAATAAACTGCTTGGGCTGATCAGACGCTCCTACGAGTACCTAGATATAAAAAATGATGAAGCTGTTGTTCACCTCTGTCGTGCGCCCGAACCTAGAGTTTGGAAACGTTGTGTGGTCACCGAGACTTGAAAAGGACAGAAATTTAGTTGAGAGTATTCAAAGACGTGCAACAAGGATAATTCCAGGCTTAAAGGGCAAGTCTAATGAAGAAAGATTGAAGATTATGAAGCTTCCCAGTCTCCGTTATCGTCGCCTGCGTGGT
>NW_025944958.1:0-9797 GCF_000764305.2 Hyalella azteca | reverse complement strand
CATTTGGGCCAGCTGATGCAAGATGCTGTTGCTTGTCACTTGCTGAGGGTAGTTTCCCATTACTGGACAATCCGGGATCTTTCTCAACCACTTGTCCAGTCGTCTCTTGAATGTTGCAAGGGTGAACTCCCCTCCTCTCAGCGCTTTTGGCAAGGCATTAAAGAGCTTCGGTCCTACCACGGACAGTGACCCCTCACGAAGAATCTGTACTCTGGCCGCGGCTCGGTTATTAAATGGGGGAACCTTGAACAGTCTCCCCCTCGCAGAGGTCAAGTTTTTTATGTGGAGTAGTACGTGTGGAGTAGACTGGGGATATAAGTGGTGCAAAGGGACTGGGGATATAAACCGAGCAACAGGACTGGAAATAGAAATGAAGCAAAGGGTCTGGGGATTTAAGTGAATTAAAAGGACTGGAGATGTAATGCGGAGAAAAGGGTCTGGGGACGTAAGTGGTGCAAAAGGACTGGGGATATACGTGGAGCAAAAGGACTGGGGGATGTAAGTGGAGCAAAGGGACTGGGGATTTAAGTGGAGTAAAATGACTGGGGATATAAGTGGAGCAAAAGGACTGGGGATATAAGCGGAGCAAAGGGACTGGGATATACAGTAAGTTTAGCAGAAGGACTGGGGATATAAGTGGAGCAAAAGGACTGGGAACATAAGTGGAGCAACGGGACAGGGGATATAAGTGGCGCAAATGGACTGGGGATATAAGTGGAGCAAATGGACTGATTTGCACAGTGCGCCTTCGCAGGGCAACGTTCATAATGGTCCAGGTAGAGCCAGCCAACTCAGGCGTGTTGGTCCAGGTGCAGCAAGCTAACAAAATGTCAGCAGTCGATCAATCTTAAGGCTTTATAAATGATGTTAATGGTGTTAATGATGTGCGCATCTGATAAGACCATTAGAAGAGTTTTATTAATGAAGAGATGCTTTGTTTCGCAATGACGCTTAAAAAACTGTACAAAGTGGTAGCTGGTTCCAAGTGAAGATGGTTTTGTAAAGAGCTTGATAAAATATAACGTTATTTAATTAAAATCAACATCGCGATCAACTGGACTTCTATATTTCATAGAAATGATACATCATAATAGATTTTGTGAATTCTCATGATGTTACGATCCAAACTGGAATGGTGTGGCACGCCTGGCAAATTTTACTTGCGTGACTTGACCAAAACGAATTCGCGCATGTAAACTCGCTATAGTAAGCGAGGTTAATTAATCTAGAAGGCAGTCTCGACGTTTGTGCCTAACAACTCTCATCTGAAAGTAAATATCAAAAAGTCTCCAACCTGCAAGAAAAGCATCGAATATATTTGAATATTTCACACTCGCGGAATTCATCTATGATGTAAATATTTGAATCCGATCGATTGTGCCTTACATTGTTTGGCAATGTTAGCCGGAGTGACAGAAATAAATTTGAGCGCTTTGATGAATCGCCTGATACGTTGGTCAGATACAATGGAGTTTCTACGTTTGCCAGATATGTTGGAGGCTGAAAGATTGGTCATACACGTAAAATATTGTGCGTTTGGTAGGAAAAATTAGGAGGTTAAAAATTTGGTCAGATACGTAGAAGGCTGAAAATTTGGTCAGATACGTCGAAGGTAGTGAGTGCGGCCTGATGTGTAGAAAGTTGTGAGTGTGGTCAGATGCGTTGAAGGTTGGCGTATGGTCAGATGCGTCGAAAGTTGGAGTGTGGTCACATGGGTTTGAAGGTTGACGTGTGGTCAGATGCGTTGAAAGTTGTATGTGTGGTCAAGATGGGGTGAAGGTTGGCGTGTGGTCACATGCGTTGATACGTTGAAGGTTGTGTGTGTCGCCAGACACTTTATGGCAACGAGTCTTTTCAAAGCATTGAAGCCTAGCTTTCTGTTGAGATGCACTGAACGAAATACTCCGGGTCAGTGGCATTGGAGGCTAATCGTTTTTCCTGGTAATTTATCGTTCATTTTTCTATTAAAATGCGATGAAAATTGTTGGGATCTGGGAATCAGCTGCCACTTAACCAATTTTCTTCTTTATATGACCATAATTAGAAACCAACCGAGATATGCATTTACCATATATCAATATGGCAGAAAAAACACACTTGCTTTACCAGACCCATTCCACAAGGCAGCCAACAGCCCAGTTCGAAATTCTCGCAGTGATTGCGTCCGTTCGCCGCAGAGACGTTCGCAAACGCCCAAATGTAGGCAGTTTTTGCCGACTTCACCTCGCGTCCAAGCAGTCTAGCGACGATATGGCCTCATCTGCCACGAACAGCGCGAGGCCTCGGTCGGTAAAAGCTGCGGCAGACAACTGGCCGAATCACTACCGTGGCCTACGTCGAATATGCCGGCGGTAACGGTTCAAGCGTTGAAGAGGCAGGGAGAGGAAGGGGATGAAGGGTGAGGAAAGCGGAGGAATATCGAAAAAACCTTCTAGGCATGAATCTTCATGTGGAGCTTGTACCGGAAGAAACTGATTGAATTATTCACTTATTTAATTTCTCTGAAATTATGAGGTTTACATGATTTTTATTTGCTACATTTTTTTTTATTTTCGACAGTTCTATTCTATTTTATACTACAGCGAATCCATGTCGCCAGTATTTGTGGAACTAGTTCCATCCAGTATCTTTTGTATTCAGTTAATTAACATAAATTCGACGAAAAAAGCGAAATCAGCGAATAATCTGAAAGTAAAAATAAAAATAAATTTACAAATATTAGAAATACCAAATGAACGCCAAACGGTAACAAATACGACTGAACGTATTGCAGAACTCCCATGCCTTTCAAATGCAAGTAACTGCCCGGTGCATGCGCGGCAGCGAAGACTGCCACGCATGCGCGGCAGTCTTCGCTCTACAAAGGTGCATGAAGTACCGAGAATGTGGGGTGCAGTGAACACGAAAGAATTCGGTTAATTTTGGATAAATATTGGAGGTAAGGAACAGAAAAAACGTCAGAATTTAATATATTTACATTTTCATACGGTTTGAGGTCTCCTGACCTTATGATGAGTTTAGGACTTCTTAGTCCACGGTCACGCTTATGCGCCGCCTTCGTCATCCTCCGTCTCCTAGTCGTCGCTAGGCAGTTCACCCCGCCCACGTGACCCGGATGTAACGTTGGACGTGTTCCGTCTATTTGCCCTCCTTTGGGTCAGCTGATGCAAGATGTTGTTGCTTGTCGCTTGCTGATGGTAGTTTCCCATTACTGGACAATCCGGGATCTTTCTCAACCACTTGTCCAGTCGTCTCTTGAATGTTGCAAGGGCGAACTCCCCTCCTCTCAGCGCTTTTGGCAAGGCATTAAATAGCCTCGGTCCTACCACGGACAGTGATCCCTCACGAAGAGTCTGTGCTCTGGCCGCGTCTCGGTTGTTAAATGGGGGAACCTTGAACAGTCTCCCCCTCCTTTCGTTGTAACGTGTCACTATTCTGGAGGTCTCACTCTCAAAGTTGGGAGCCAGTCCGGTTATCATCTTCCAAGTGTACAGTATTATATACCTTTCTCATCTCCTCTCCAGTGAGTACAGTCCCAAGTATTTCAGTCTTTCCCAGTAATTGAGGTTAAGCTCCCTCATGCCGCTGATCCTGTACGTGAAGGTCCGCTGCACTGCCTCTAGTTTCCGCACCGCACCTGCCTTGAGTGGCGACCAAAGTTGGCAGCAATACTTTAGATTGGGGAGCACGAGGGCTCTGCATGAAGAGTGTAATCATTGGTGCTGCTTCTCTCGTTCGAAATGTTCGCAATATCCACCCCATCCGTTGCCGGCTGCGCGCGACTATTTCCTCGATATGGGCATCGAACGTGGCTTCAGTACTCATCAACACTCCGAGATCTCGAACAAGTTGCTTCTCCTCAATTTCTGTGCTATCTGATGCCAAGTAGCGATGTGGCATCCCGATCTCTGTGCGGACTCTGTATTTCATTACTTCGAACTTGGTGCCGTTGAACTGCATATTGTTCACTAGGGCCCAATCGTAGATTGACGATAGATCATCCTGTAACCTCTCGCACTCTACGTCATCTGTGATCTTCATCAGCTCTCTTGTATCGTTCGCAAATGACGATGCAGATGCGTGGGTGAGTTCCGAGTCAATATCGGCAATGTGGATGAGGAAGAGGATCGGTCCAAGCACTGAGCCCTGCGGAACTCCGCTTTTCACCCTCGCTTCTCTCGATTTAGCAATGCGCAACTTCTCTCATGCTCAACTGTCAATGGGAAGTTTTGGTTACTGCAAGTCATGAAATGCTGCTTTTCGTTCAAGGACTCATCTCCAGCCTAACTTACTGCATTGCTATCGAAAGGCACGCTTGCCTATTGCCTCCGTTGTCAATTCACTCAATTCTAGTTAAACGTTGTGATTATGATCTGAAATTTACTTTTTGTCTCGGAGTTATGCATAAATGTGCCACCGTAAAAAATCTCGATAAACCTAATTTTCCTACTATATTAAATTAGCTGATATTTTGGAACTGATCGAGATGACAGAGTCAGTAAAACTTGAGCACGTCTGTATTCTGTAAGCTCGTATTACTGGTCACAGGTTCACTGATCAAAACTGATGAAATCCATTTTGTTGCAGGCAAATGTTGAATGCCTGCAACTTGACCTAACCCCAGTAAAACGGTCACTAGTAACGTAAAGAAGGGTTTTAGACACACCGAACCTTAACTCTAACCCTAACCTAACGAAGTTGCGTTTTTCATGTTCGGTAATGTAGTTCATTTATTTTTGCGACTGGTTCTTAAGAACAAATTAATTGCAGAGTACATAACCGGACTGGATTTCGTCAGGATTTCTAACCCCTGTCCGGCTATTGACGGACTTTCGTATATATATATATAAATATTAGAGGATAATATTAGGGAATAATAACATGTAACATTAAGGATAATAACATGTAACATTAAATAATTATTGTTACCAACATAATTGGTAACAACACCGGACATGGGATAGACTATCACCACTTATTTGATTCATTCTGGAGATAAAAGTAGAGCAAAAGGACTGGGGATATAAGTGGAGCAAATGGACTGGGGATATAAGCGGAGTAAAAGGACTGGGGATATAAGCAGAGCAAAAGGACTGGGGATATAAGCGGAGCAAATGGACTGGGGATATAAGTGGAGCAAATAGACTGGGGATATAAGCAGAGCAAATGGACTGGGGATATAAGCGGAGCAAAAGGACAGTTGTGTTCAGTTGTGCCCTCGCAGAGCAAAGTTCATATTTTGAGCCTCAGGCGCGTTGGTTCAGGTGCAGCAAGCTAACAAAATGTCAGGAGACGATTAATCGGGAGGTTGATAAATGATGTTAATCACCTTACTTATCAAATGACAGCAGTTGATCAATCACGAGGTCTGATATATGATGTTAATGATGTGCGCATCTGAACGATCAGTTGAAAAGTTTTCTAAATGAAGAGGTGCTTTGTTTCGCAATGAGGTTAAAACAACATTACAAGGTGGTAGCTGGTTTCAAGAGAAGTTGGTTTTGTGAAAAACTTGCTAAAATATAACGTTATTTAATTAAAATCAACATCACGATCAACTCGACTTATTTACTTGGAAGATATAAAAAATCTAAACATACGAGTATTTTGCGAATTCTCATGATTTTGTTGTATGCCTGGCCAATTTTACTTGCGTGACTTGGCTCAAACAAATTCGTGCGCGAAAACTCGCACTAGTTAACAAGGTTAAATCTGTAAGGAAGTCTCGACATTTACGCCTCTCGAATTTCATCTGAAAGTAAATATCAAAGAGTCACCAACCTGTAAGAAAAGCATCGAATATATTTCACCCTGGTGGAATTCATCTATGATGTAAATAATTGAATCCGATCGTCTGTGCAGACTGTGCCTTACATTGTTTAGCAATGTTAGTCGGAGTGACATAGAAATAAATTTGAGCGCTTTGATGAATCGCCTTATACGTTGGTCAGATACGGTGGACCTTCTGCATCTGCCAGATATGTGGGAGGTTGACAGATTGGTCATATATGTTGAAGGTTGTACGTGTGATCAGATACGTTGAACGTTCTGCGTGTGCTCAAATGCGTTGAAGGTTGAATATTTGGTCAGATACGTTGAAGGTAGTGAGTGGGGTCAGATGCGTTGAAGGTTGGCGTGTGGTCAGATACGTTGATGCAGTGAAGGTTGGCGTGTGGTCAGATACGTTGATGCAGTGAAGGTTGGCGTGTGGTCAGATGCGGTGAAGGTTGGCGTGTGGTTAGATTAACGTTGAGGATTGGCGTATGGTCAGATATGTTGATGCGGTGAAGGTTGGCGTGTGGTCAGAAACGTTGAAGGTTGACGTGTGGTCAGATGCGGTGAAGGTTGGCGTGTGGTCAGATGCGGTGAAGGTTGGCGTGTGGTTAGATTAACGTTGAGGATTGGCGTGTGGTCAGATACGTTGATGCGGTGAAGGTTGGCGTGCGGTCAGAAACGTTGAAGGTTGACGTGTGGTCAGATATGTTGAAGGCTGTAAGCGGACTTTCGGTGTCTTCAGGTAAAGTGTTTATCGATAATCAAACGATAAATTATTCACTTATTGTTCATTTTATTTTAAATATAGTCTTCTACACAAGCTGGTATCTAATATATGTCCATTAAACATCTATGGATGTAAATAAATGATTGATATTTAATATAGTCAACCTTTCTGATAAAAATATTTTAACTATTTATTTATTTAACTATTATTAGGTATTGACCTATTTTGGAACTGTGGGTGTGACATCTGGCAAGGCATAATTGTTTTTTGCTTTAGAGAGATTGTGTGCCGTAGGATACGACAGCGGATGAATGAATGGACAATGGACAATTATGGACGTTTTAGCTTGAGTGACCGCTGCTATAATTGAGCTTGGAAGGAGATATAGGGCCACGTTTGGAGTCCAAAAAGAGATTAGAAATCTATCGAGAGGGTATTGCGGGTATGTAGAATAAAATATATGAGTTTTATTCCATATTACCAATGCATTGCAAAAGTAATAGATCATTAACATTCAAATAGAGTAGCAAATATTAGTATTGTAGTATAGTATATAGCGGTGCCAGCGTTGATAATTAGGCCATAAGACGTGACACCGATTCTTAAGGCTTGTAGTCAAAATGCAGCGAAGTCTGAGAGCGAGGTTTTCGCGACCATCGTGTAAAATCCTTGATCTGCCCAAAGCTCGGCCAGTCGCTACCCTCGAGCTTGTACTCTTTGTAATATGATATCCTAGCCAGACCCTTCTTCGCGGGAACTGGTCGCTTTCAGGTGGCCGAGGAATGGCCAACGGTCGGCTATAACTAATTAGATAGGCCGACCACTGGCCACGTATTATTCTTCGCCCCTCATTGACTTCGCCTTTACCATGCCACCCGTTGTGAACTGACAGTTGGAGTAATTTACGACGTCTCTTTCCCCTCAAACATTGCACGTCTCCATTTGAGCAGCTAGTATGCGGGATTTTCCCTCCGCGTATCAGCAGACTCGATCATAAATATTTTTTGATGGAAAATATCTATAACAAGGAAGCTGATCAAGGAATGCCGAATATACCATTCAATTGACAATAAAAATTACAATCCGTTTATATCTCGAAAAAGTGTAAAATTCGCAGACTTGATGAACAATAATATTCAAAGTTTCTTGAAATTTCCTCTCATTAAAACTCTTTTAATACAAAGTTTACATATTTTTTGTTACTGGTCGACGCTTATAAATAAATAGCTAGGTAAGTATGGAAAAATCCATATCGCCATCTCATTTGCGAGTGGAGTAAAGTCTTTCCTAATTAGTGAAGAAACGCTTAGGGAAGAGCCGAGCCTGTTCGAAGCCTCTCTGCTTTCAATCAGGGCCTTAACCTCGCAAAATATTCACAGATTGTTGCGGATCTCGAACACAACAACTCACAGCTTCAATTTTGCGTCGCTTAACCGCCCGGGTTCCTCGACGATTTGACCAAAACTGCCGCAGGAAGCTGGAGTTCCAATCTTGGTACTCCGAACTGTTAGCATTGGGCTGCCTTTTAATTAGTTCAGCTACCATTCCGATATACTAATTTAATAGGTATTCGCGTTGGTCATTTAATATCCCGCTTGGCCTTAAGCATTTCTCAAATATCCCGATTGAGCACGCTGGTACTACTCGCATACGGACTTATATGGTCGTGACGAGTTGACCAATCCTTACCCTCGAGGTGATGTGACTGGTATCTTTGATTTGTGATTCTAGTTAATCCCAAATATTAAAATCACCTAATCTATTGGTGCCCATAATTCAAATTTCGTCTTTGCATCAATCTGAATATGCTATCTAAATAGCCTAGTTCAAATATCAGTAGGTATAAACTTCCGAGGAAATATTTTCGTTGATGATATTGGTATAACTTCTCATTATAAGGATAAAAAATTTATTGTTGAAGAAACACCACCAAATTTAATGAAGAAATAAGAAAATATAGTGTACCAAAAAAATCCCAAAAATCCCCCAAATATCCCGTGAAATCCAAAGGAGTACGGGCGAGTTCAGTCAGTCTTGTTCCGAGTCAGTAGGTTTCCTTGCATTGAGTGAGCTGATCAGGGCCCGAAATTCCCGACACACCTCGCGAACCGAAGAAACTGCCAAATAGAACATACGTCATGAGCTTATAGCGTCATGCAGGTTATAAGCTGGCTTAATTTCCAGGAATCATGATCTATTAAACTGCTTAATTTAATTATCTTTTTGTGGTAGCTAATTTCTATATTTTTAAAACTATGTGTAACATTTATAACAAAAAAATTTTTGCACGAGTTTACTTGGAGAATAAATACACATTTTTCATGACTTACGAACAAATATTGCATGGTGGAGCTCTTGCATTTCTGGTAAGCTTGTGCGAAGTTGGCGTCATTGCTGCATTTGTTCTTCACATTGATCGTCAGGAAGGCCCCATCGTCCAATGTATTGTCAGGCTTCAGCTGTTGAGGGAAGGAGGCTTTGAAAATAGCTAGTAGAATAAAAAGAAAATGAGTAGCAGATATATAGATGTTTATTTTTGGGGGGATGGGATAAGAGGGGAGTTTACCCCTGAGACTTTCAAGAGACAACTGGATAAGTTTCTGAAGAAGATCTCGGATTGTCCAGCAATGGGAAACTACCCTCAGCAAGTGACAAGCAACAGCATCTTGCATCAGCTGGCCCAAAGGAGGGCAAATGGACGGAACACGTCCAACGTTACATCCGGAACCCGAGGGCGGGGTGACCTGCCTTGCGACGACTCGGAGACGGAGGACGACAAAGGCGGAGCATAAGCTTTATCAAGGACCGAGAACTCAAAAATTCATCATATGGTTATAAGGAGGGAATTACTTGTTATTGCAAAAATATATAATCGGGCGGCATTACAAGAAAAAAAAAAGAATAAATATTTAGCGTGATGAAAATTGAGAAATTTAGGACTACATATTCCCTGGAACTGGAAACTTTGAAACATATTTACTCATCATTCACACTTGAAAATTTATTCTGTCTATAGTAATGCTTAATAAAATAAGTACCATGTTTAATATCCCCTTTCAATTCACTGACAAGAGACGCTACATCTTTCAATCCAGCGGTCAAAACGCGGAATAAAACTCACAGCAGAAATGCATATTGGGTCCAGAACGAGCGTTTTAGCGAAATCGTTCTTGTCTGTGCAGATGCCTAAGTAACTGAACTATGTACTGCACTCAGTGCTCAAGTAACTGCACTATGTACTGCACTCAGTGCTCAAGTAACTGCATTATGTACTGCACTCAGTGCTCAAGTAACT
>NW_025944957.1:0-15439 GCF_000764305.2 Hyalella azteca | reverse complement strand
TATTCAAACTTACACATGGAACTCTCATTTACCTGCCTTTACTCCTCTATTATTTTTATATATATTATAGCTGACAGTGGCACCAAGAAGTTGTTTGCCGAGCTGCGACATTCATAACAGCATTCACTTCAACCTTTTCGTTCAAGTTCTATAGGCCTTTCAGCCACCAAAATTTGTATAATTACCCAAGAAACAAATATTTTACATAGATAAGTATTGTTCAAATGCGCCGACACTGGGCCATAGACACAGATGACATAGCGCACTTTTAGGCATGACTAATGTAGATACGAGTCGGTGATGCACATAATACTTTCCCACACTGAATTTGGAACACATTTCGTCTCTAACATGAAATACTTATGTTTTTACTGTTGGCCTTTATTTTAACTACTGATGTTTCATTCGAAAAATAATTTTGGGTCTAAAATATTCGTTTATTTGAATTATTCTTACATACTTCAGAGTAAATTATATTTTACGATAGTATCCTGTGTTCTTTATTTATGGAATTTATAAAAGTTGTTTGACTAACTGAATAGTTCCCTAATGTTAATCTTACCGACGTGGCCCAAACCTTAAGAAAACTATTAACGGAAAATCTAAATTTGAAAAATGTTATCGAGGCTATTGTACTTCACTATGCAAGCCTCTCATTCGTTCTTATTCATTTAATATCATTCATCGTCGACGTCAGACGTGAGGTACCCAGCTGACGGTGACGTCAGACGTGCGGTACCCAGCTGACGGTGACGTCAGAGATGATGTCAGGAGGTTACAAGCGCACATTTAATAGTTCTTTAATTTGACGCCGCAGGCAACAGACGACGCATGAATTGGAATTGGGGTGCGTGGTGACCTCCGGTCACGACCTTTAAATCGGTCATAAACGCTGCATAAAAACTTTTTTACTAGCGTCAAGAAATTAAAAGTTCTCACTCAGATGTTAACAAAAAGTTCAATTAAAATGCATTCACATCAGTCCTAAGAAAAAATAGCTTAACAATTTCGTTATGAAACATCCTGAAAAAACAACGCACTGAAACCATTCGGTATGGTCACATTTGACTTCCTACCCTCCCCTCTCTCAACCCTCCATTCCTCAAGACCCCACTCTTATCATCCTCCCCCTCTCTCTCATCCTCCACACATTTTCCAAATATCTCTTCACACTCTCAAACATAGCCGCAGTTGCTCCCTCAGACAGATCCGTAATTATTGCCATCCATGACAAGCGTTATTTACGAACTCGCAGCGAGTCTGATTATAACCTGTATGCCAGAGCTCGAAATCAAGCTAAAAAAGTTTGTCGCACTGCAGTGAAAAACTTCGAAAAAAATATTGCTAAAAATGCAAAAAAGAATCTGAAAGCTTTCTTTTTGTACGCTAGTTCGAAGTGTAAGTCAAAGGACGGTTTTTCTGATTTGAAAGTAGACCAACGAAAGATTTCCTCTGATGAGGGCAAGGCTAACTTTCTTAATCAGTTCTTCAGCAGTGTGTTGGCAGATGAGGACTTGAACAGTATTCCAGATATTGAGGAGCGCCCAGTCGGCTCAAAGTTAACATGCTTTGAAATACACGAAGAAGAGGTTCTCAAGCGCCTGGAAGCTCTAAATCCCAACAAGTCATGTGGACCAGACGGCTTCCATCCCAGATTGCTCAAAGAATTAGCAACCGTTCTGGCCGGCCCATTGGCAGTATTCTTTCCAAAAACCTTGAATGAAGGAATTTTGCCGTCTGATTGGAAAGAAGCTCAAGTAACACCATTGTTCAAAAAAGGTGACAAAAGCAGCCCCGGTAACTATCGTCCTGTCAGTTAGTGTTGTTTGTAAGGTAATGGAATCGGTTGTGAGGGATAGGATTATAGATCACTTGACTGTTCGCCATCTCCTATAAGATTATCAACATGGTTTTATTGCCGGTAGATTCTGCACCACTAACTTATTATCTACGTTGAACGATTGGACTTGCCTGCTGGACGCAAGGGAGCCAGTGGATGCATTGTACATTTGTACCTCGATTTTGCCAAAGCATTTGACTGTGTTCCGCATGAGCGGCTGTTGCGTAAAGTGAAGTCATTGGGAATTGAGGGAAACGTACTCCAATGCATCAGAGACTTTCTAGTAGGTAGACGACAACGTGTCAGTATTAACGGAACCGTGCCTGACTGGTCATCAGTGCGCAGTGGCGGGCCACAAGGAAGCGTTCTTGGGCCTATTTTGGAGTTTTATAAACGATTGGGCCTATTTTGGGCATTTATAAACGATCTGCCAGAAGTAGTGTCCAGCGTGTGCTCCATGTATGCCGACAACACAAAAGTTTATAAAACAGTGAAGGATGCGTCAAATAAAGCACAATTGCAAGATGATCTTGACAGTTTAGTTAACTGGGCTGAAACGTGGAAGCTGCGGCTTAATGCAGACAAGTATAAAGTACTTCACCTCGGGAAGAACAATGAACAGCAAGACAACAGTATGAGTAGACATGGTTGCAACGAGAGAGTAACGATTGAAAATTCTAGTGTGGAAAAAGATGTGTGGATAAGTTGCAGCGCAGTTTTTTTTAATTCATAGCCGTGGCCCCTGGTGTTGGTTCTTGTGTCAAATTCTAGTTATCCTTCTGGGACCTTGTTTAAGCCATGAGTATACTTGTATGCTTCAATGAGGTCCCCACGCAAACGTCGATAACTGAGGTTTGGAAGCTTCATAATCTTTAACCTTTCCTCACAGGACTTGCCTTTCAACCCCGGAACTATCCTTGTTGCGCGTCTTTGAACATTCTCTATAGTGTTTTTGTCCTTTTCAAATTTCGGTGACCACACGACGTTTCCAAAATCTAGGTTCGGACGCACGACAGCAACAAACAACTGCTTCATCGCTTCTGCATCTTGGAATCTAGATGCAGGAATCTAGGTTATATGTTTTATATGTCTTTCGAGGCGTATAAAATAAATAAATAGTCTCTCAATATATCATTTATAAACACACAGACACGACATAAGTAAAACAAGTGTATGGACAGTATGGCCACGAAATCTCAATACAATTTACTCATCTCTACTCGTGATAAATGATTATTACAAAATAGAAAAGTTTGTCCTAATAAATGGAAATAGAAAACCATACTAAGAGACGGAAAACTAACTTAAAAAGCTACCAGTACGTGCGGTTGCTTAACATTTGCTTAATGTCAGTTTTCCTGCACCGGTGCCACTACATGTTATGTTTTATATCGTAATATAAATTAAAAATTGGTCGATATTCAAATACTGATACAGAAAGACGGTTAGGAGAACCTGCTTGAGTTCTGAATAAGCCAACTCTAGGCTGTTTCTGTAACCGTACAGCATAAGGCCCCATAATCTTATACATACATACAGCGGTTACAGCGTTTGTTAGGCCGTAGGCCTGTCGCCGATTCTTAACATCGCAGAACATTCACAGCTTGTTGCAGTCTCAAACTCACAACACACTCTTCCAATTATGCTGTGCTGTGAGAAATTTGGCTCACACAATCGGATCAAATAAAACAGAAATAGTTCAATTGGATTTTAATATTCAATCCAAAGATTTCTCTAGATGGACGAAGTAACTTTTCCACATCCCGATGTGATGAAGATGAAGGTGGCAATTATTAAAGTAAATGATGACGTACGTTGAGCTCTTAATGATTGATTCGAGCAACAGAATAGAAATATCCTCCTCGGTTTTGCTTCAGAAGGATTCAGCATAGAATACTGCAAGATAAAAAATGAATATTTAAACCAATTGTTCCTTCCCAGTTAAAATTTAGGGCAGGGAATAGAGCAGGCCGTCGCCGGCTGCAGAGCCGACGTAGAGACGCGACAGAGCCGCGACACTGTCTCTTATACACATCTAGATGTGTATAAGAGACAGTGCACGGCCTGCGCATCTGCTCTGTACAGCTCCCTGCCGGGCAATCCCAAGTACCAGCGCTAAAACAGCGCAGAGTTCCGTCCCTGCCGAGCAGCTAGAATTTTGTCTCTATATCAGCCATGACGCAGCGCAGTTTTAAGGATCGATGGCCGGTTATAGTTTCACGGCTCCATCCTGCTAAAGCGCGACCAGCCCGGCTAAACCCGGCGCCGGTCTCGGCTCAAAATTTTAACTGGGTTCAACCTTGCTATCGCAAATCAAAATCAGAATAAGTGACAACTATATAAATATATGAATAGACAAGTCTACAGTTCACAAACCTAAGATTTAGCTGCGTCTCAGTGATAATTACTAGCTTTTAGGAAGGTGGCAAATTTGAGCTTAGAGAAATCAGTGGAAGGTAGGTACTCAAGACGGGAAATATAGTAAGTAACAGTAGGAGATTTGACTTTTGAAAGGAAGAAAAAGCTTATCTAGCAGAGGACTACACATACGGATGCCAGCTCCGCATTAACTTTAGAAGCCTCGCTATGTAAATTAATTGATAAATTGATTGAATAGTTGATAAAGTTGATTGATAATTTGAAATTGTAATAAGATGATGAATTTGATCGATAAGTTGGCAGGATCTGATTAATTTGATTGTCTAGAGTACCGTAGTAAACAAGCCTAATAACAGAACGTAAATAAAAATAAAGAATAAACAGCAACATTCATACAAACGAAAGGATAGATAAATAGAGCACAGGAAGAAATTAGAACTTATTGTGGATTAATTGGCTGTCGTGGCTGAAGCCGCACTGATGCTGAGGTTGACGTGGTACTAGTCGCAAGAAAATGCAACCCGGAGTGAATATATAGTTAGTCCGACAGCTAGTATGGTTATGAACGTACTGCCACTGGCCCTACCTACAAACTTTACCTCTATTACTTAACGAATAAAAATTACCCTAAATGGGATCCAACAAGTGAAACAACAACAGCGAACCAGAACAAATTAACAATAGACAAAAAATGATCAATGGTGGGAAAAATTTCCCACAGTGCCTAACCGCCCGGCCTCCTCGCCGATTCAACCAGAAACTGGCGTACGAAGCTGGGTTCGAACCCGCGCCTCTCTGCTTCAATCTTGGTACTCTGAACTTTAACAACTAGGCCACCCTGTAGGATACCACTAGGCTCCCATTAATTAATTATAATTAATAGCGACTCTGATGGTGGCTCATAATTATGGTGATATGAACCACGTCACCATAAACTATCCTCACAATGTGTCCTCAGTGGCATGTGGCCTCAAAATCCAGAACTATAAAACGTGCGCTTGTAACCTCCTGACATCATCTCTGACGTCGCAGTCAGCTGGGTACCTCCCGTCTGACGTCACCGTCAGCTGGGAACCGCACGTCCGACGTCACCGTCAGCAGGGTACCGCACGTCTGACGTCACCGTTAGCTGGGTACGTACAACTGACGTCACCGTCAGCTCATGGGTATCTCACGTTTGACGTCGACGATGAATAACAATGAATGAATATAAATGAATAAGAGGCTTGCACTGTGAAGAATACGGCCTTGAGAACATTTTCCAAATTTAGACTTTCTGTTATTAGTTTTATAAAGGTTCGTTCCACATCGGTGCGATTAACATTAGGGAACTCTTTAGTAAAGTGAAACTAATTTCATGAATTCCATAAATAAGGAACACCGGAGACCATCGTAAAATATAATTTACTCTGAACTATGTAAAAATTATTCGAAATAAACATAGACATTAGAGCCATAATTAGTTTTCGAATGAAACATCAGTAGTTGAAATACATACAAACAATAAAAAATATACATTTAATGTTAGAGACGAAATGTATTCAAAGTTCAGAGTGGGACAATTTTCTGTGCTTCATCGACTCGTATCTACATCAGTCATGCCGGAAATCACAACATGTTATCAGTATACATGTACCTATGTCGGCTCACACCCGCTTCCTTGTAATAATAATTTCTAAATGTTGGTAAATATCTTTGGTGGCCGGAAGGCGCATAGAATTTGAACGAGAACTTTTAAAGATTGTAAAACTTACGTGTGCTACAGTGCCGGTCGCAGCTCAGCCAGATGTTTTTCATTGCCAGCTAATTGTTAATTCGCTGAAATCAGCGCGTATGCGACAACCTCTTGAGAAGAATAGAGGAGTAAAGGCAGGTAAATGACCGCTCCATGTGTAAGTTTGAATAGCTTTTCCTTCAATAAACATTTTATAATTTCATTCCTATAAATAGAATTATCAAATAGAAGTTATTCGGCAACGCCAGGCTAACCTGCTATATTATAGTTAGTAATAAAATGCATTCTCTTGCCACCGATCGAACTCGTATATAGTAAATACTGAGGATGGAGAAAGGAGTTCTATGAGTTAGTATAAAGAGTTCTTTTTATTTACATTTTTTAAATTTTATCCAAACAACGGGGTTATCTAATTAAAGATATATAATCAATTCCCAGCAACGTCTGAACTCGTGGGAAAATGCCTGTCAAACTATACCAATATCAATCAGAATATAATAATATAATATATGTTTGAGATAACAATAATAGTTTTTTATAGTAATATAATACCAAAATGTCAATCGAACTCGTATAAAAATGCCTGCCGAACTGTACCAAAATATGTGCGTGCGGAGCCGCTAAGAATTTAATAGACAGGAAGAGACTATAAAGCGCTACGAGCTTAAATGTTTTGGTTGAAGGTCTTTCCAAAGCTTCATTAAAAAAGCTACTTTGTACGTGATGAAGTTCAAGTCAGTTTCTTTGCGTTTTTGAACGTTCACCAGCGCGTGCGTGCCATTACAACATAAACAAATTTTCCTGCCTTCTTTTGTCACATTTTAGGTGCAGCGTATTCTTATAGGTGCGGTTCTTATAGGTCTTATCTTATAGGTTCTTATATATTCGTTTTAGGTGCGTATTCTTATATTATATATTAAACTGGTCCAATAATATACAGATGTCAACTGATGGTAATTATATTGCAGTCATGGGTAGCGCAACCTAATAGCCTAATAGCTCCGGTTACTAATATTATTACTAATATTATTTCATTATATTAGTAATATTAATATACTACTAATATTGCTCCGGTTACTTATGGCAGACGGTATAGGGTATAACGAGCACTTGTAAACTCCTGACATCATCTCAGACGTCACCGTCAGCTGGGTGCCGCACGTCTGACGTCGACGATGAATGATAATAAATGAATATGAATGAATGAGAGGCATGCATAGTGAAGAATAATAGCCCCGAGAACATTTTTAAAATTCAGACTTTACGTTATTAGTTTTGTTAAGGTTCGTTCAACATCGGTGTGACTAACATTAGAGCCATAATTATTTTTTGAATGAAACATCAGTAATTGAAATTCATGCAAACAATAAAAAATATATATATAGTTAGAGACGAAATGTATTCAAAGTTCATAATCGGAAAATTTTTTGTGCATCATCGACGAGTATCTACATTAGTCATTCCTAAAAATGTGCCACGTCATCAGTATGCATGTACTCATACAGACGCACTTGCTCTACATGTGATTGGGATTTAATTAATTTTGCAAATACTTTTAAATAAATTTTGGTGGCCGAACGGCAAATGGAGCTTAAGCGAAAAGTTTGAGAGTTTGTATTACTTGCGAGTTCGACTGTGCCGGTCGCAGCTCAGCCAACTGCTTTTCATTGCCAGCAAATTGTTGATTCGTTGAAATCTGCGCGTATGCGACAACCTCTTGTGAAGAATAGAGGAGTAAAGGCAAGTAAATGACCGTTCCAGGTGTAAGTTAGTGTCATTGTTAGTAAGTTAATGTTCCATGTGTAAGTGTTGTCATTTGGTGTGTAAGTTAAAGAATAGCTTTTCCTTCAATAAACATTTTATAATTTCTTTCCTGTAAATGGAATTATCAAATTCAAGTTATTGTCGAGTAGGGGAATTAAATGCATTCTCATGTCACCGATAAAATATTGAAGATATAGAAAGGAGGAGTGAATGGGAGTTCTATGTGTTAGTATAAAGAGTTTATGCTTATGTGAACATTTCTGAGTTTTTATTCAAACAGCATGATTTTCTAATTAAAGATATATAATCAATCCCAAGCAACGTCTGAACTTGATATGAAAATGCCTGCCAATCTATGCCTATATCAATCAATGAAATTCCCTAATGTTAATCTCACCGATGTGGCCTGAACCTTAACAAAATAAATAACGGAAAATCTAAATTTTAAAAATATTCTCGGGGCTAAAATTCTTCACTATGCAAGCCTCTCATTCATTCATATTAATTTATAAACATTCATCGTCGACGTCAGACGTGCGGTACCCAGCTAACGGGGACGTCAGAGATGATGTCAGGAGGTTACAAGCGCACGTTTATTAGTTCTGGATTTTGAGGCCACAGGCCACTGAGGACACATTGTGAGGATAGTTTATATTAACGTTCTCATGTCATTATAATTATTAGCCACCATTCATGTTACCATTAATCATAATTTATTAATGGTACCTACAGGGTACCATTAATAAAATAACCCCCCGACTTAATAACGTACCATTAATAAAATAACCAACTCCCCACAACCCCGACTGCCAGATGCTATACCGTGTATAAAAACCTTCCTTTCATTCATGCAAGGTGCGTTATAAATAAAGTGAATGCTTTATCGTTGACTTGGTTACTGTTTACGTGAGTCAATTTGTGAATGTTTAGCAGCTCTAGTGATGTTAACATTATATTGATATTGAAATATTTGTGAATGATTAGGAGCTGCAGTGATGTTAACATTTTTTAGATGTTTCATTTTTTGTGAATGTTTTGCAGCTCCAATGATGTTTACATTTTTTAGATATATAAATATTTGTGTATGTTTAGCAGCTCTAGGGATGTTGACATTATATTGAGTCCAAGTGGTACCTACAGGGTTGCCCAGTGATCACAGTTCAAAGTACCAGGATTGGAGCAGAGGTGCGGGTTTGATCCCAGCTACCTGCTACATTTTCTGGTCAGAATCGGCGAGGAGGCCGGGCGGTTAAGCACAGCAGAATTGTAGCAGTGAGTTGTGAGTTCGAGACCGCAACAAGTTGTGAATGTTCTGTTATGTTTAGAATCAGAGACAGGCCTACGGCCTAATAAACGCTGAAACCGCTGTATGTATGTACAAGATGATGGGGCCTTATGCTGTACGGTTACAGAAACTGTCCAGAGTTGGCTCATTCAGAACTCAAGCAGGATCTACTAACCGTCCTTCAGGCTCAGTATTTTAATATCGACCAGTTTTAAATTGGTATAACGATATAAAACTAAACATGTAATGGCACCGGTGCACGAAAACTGACATTAAGCAAATATTGAGTTATCTCACTTACGGGTCGCTTTTTAAGTTAATTGCCCGAACCTATGGTTTTCTATTTCTATTCATTTGGGTAAACTTGTCTATTTTGTGATAATCGTAGATTCTCGATAAAGATGAGTAAATTGTACTGATATTTCGTATACATAAATATGTTTACCTATGTCATATCTGTGTGTATAAAAATGTTATATAGAGCTGCTTACCGTAATTCAATATTAGTCCTGGCGTTTCTTAATAAAAACTTTCACAGCATCAAATGTGTCCATATTTATTATGTTGGATCTGAGTTAATGAGTTAATGTCGTGCCCTCGAATGTCGTGCCCTCGAATGTCGTGCCCTCGAATGTCGTGCCGATCTGAGTTAATATTGAAATCTAAAACGAATTAATTAATTCGAAACCGTGTTTGCTAGAAATAAGGATAATATCATGGGAATATATTGCACGTCAGACTTATTGAAGCTTCCCAAGAACGGAAGTAGTTAGGTGTTTAATGACGTCATGAATAACATAGCAATTACCGTGACACTTGCCTGCAAAAATCTTATGCTAACGTTTTCCAAATTGCGGTATTGATACTGTAGCGACCATGTATATACGTTTCCTCAAGTTACCCCCGCAACTCATATCCTGGAATTGTTGCTAGCCCATTATAATTTAGCGGAGTTACCCATCTACTCTAACTCAATATTATTATTCATGTTATTGCCTTAAATATCACAATTAGTTATAAACTGGGATTGAAGTGATGTTAAATGTGAATTTTCTTCCCATTTATAATATTAACACTGACCTAGGACATTGCATCATTAAGTTACTCTAGTAGTCACAATTATTTACACATCTGTAATAGAGTGCGTAACCTGGTCTCCAAACCTTGTCTCAGTAAATAAACTGTCCGAAAGTGCTTTATTCCGCAATACGAAATATAATTGTAAGACGGTAGCGCAGTATGGTAACTGATTTTCACGCCTTAGCCGAACCACAGGGCGTTTGAAACAACCTAACGTTGGGCACGAGTCATAGACTTTCAGGGACTCAATACCGCGCCGCTAACATTCCCACGTCTTACAATACAATTTGGAGGAGAGCTGCATTTTTTTAATATTCAATTAAACTTTGTATAAACTCATAGTTCACACATACGAGCACCCGAATTTCAATTATTAGACTGGGTTAAATCAAGAAAAATTTTAGACCATAAAACATAATGGAAAAGAAAAATTTTTTCTATCAAGATGTGCAATCATCCCCAATATTTCTACCACTAGAGCATACATAATCAAATGTTGCGAGCCTGAATAAATTTATTGAACAGACTAACTCAACCTAACCGAGTAAACCCCCTCATCAGCTTATATTTTGTACTTCGAATATAATCAGTGCATATACATTTATAAAAAAATATAATCCAATATAGGAGTTGTCATGTAAATGACGCAACATTGAAGGAAGAAGTTATGCCGCGTACAGTGTGACCGTCTCAAGGACATTTAGGCAAGCCAGTCCATTCCACATGACTTCACCTGCGTTACACTCGCAGCACGAACGCGTTACCAACAAAACACGCTGCCTTCGGGCAACCCAGGCATCCACGATAGCGTCACAGCTGCACAATACTTTAATAAGTTTATAATGGACTTATGGAACTATTAAACAATGAAAGGATGCCATGTTTGCCGAAGATGCATGCCGGTAGTGCATGGAAAACTTCGCAGTCCTGAGCTTTTAACGCAATTCGTCAGTATTATAAATAAAAAATCATTTTAATCGATAACTTTTATAGACTGCAGATTTTCGATTCAAAGTGCTTGTAAATAATTGTTGGTACGATTTCATATAATCGATCGTGCAAAGATTTAGATTAGATTAGAATTAATTTAATCTTATTTTCCACGGTAACTTTGACTCGCTCTATACATATTTTTTTCATTTAAATTCTTGTACATAAAACAAATTTCATATACAATTTAATTTTCATGTTGAGATTGTTACATATAAAGTTATTCGTGCCCTCGAATGTCGTGCCCTCGAATGTCATGCCCTCGAATGTCGTGCCCTCGAATGTCGTGCCCTCGAATGTCGTGCCCTTAAAATTTGTTTATGTTGTAATGGCACGCACGCGCTGGTGAACGTCCAAAAACGCAAAGAAACTGACTTGAACTTCATCACGTACAAAGTAGCTTTTTTTAATGAAGCTTTGGAAAGACCTTCAACCAAAACATTTAAGCTCGTAGCGCTTTATAGTCTCTTCCTGTCTATTAAATTCTTAGTGGCACCGCGCGCACATATTTTGGTATAGTTCGGCAGGAATTTTCATTCGAGCTCGATTGACATTTTGGTACTATATATTTTATAACAAACTATTATCTTTATACCAAACAAATATATTATAACTATATTTTGTTTCATAGTGGTATTGTTTGGTAGGCATTTTCGTACGAGTTCACACGTCTCTTTGGATTTATTATATGTCTTTAATTAGAAAACCCCGTTGTTTGGATAAAATTTCAAAAATGTAAATAAAAAACCTCTTTATATATACTAACTCACAAAACTCCCATGCGCTCCTTTCTCCATCCTCAGTATTTTTTTACCAGTTCGATCGGTGGAAAGAGAATGCATTTTATTACTTACTATAGTATATAGCAGGTTAGCCTGGCGTTGCCGAATACTTCTATTTGATAATTCCATTTATAGGAATGAAATTATAAAATGTTTATTTAAGGAAAAGCTATTCAAACTTACACATGGAACGGTCATTTACCTGCCTTTACTCCTCTATTCCTCTCAAGAGGTTGCCGCATACGCGCAGATTTCAACGAATTAGCAATTTCCTGGCAACGAAAAGCAGTTAACTGAGCTGTAACTGGCATCGTAGCACAGGCAGTTAAGTAAATCCTTACCTTTTCTACTGGCTTTTCAGCCTCCAAAATATAGATGAAATAAACTACTTTCTTTTTGCTAGCAATAATGACAGTGCAGTGCGTCAAAATAAATCAATATATACTGATGATGTTGCAATATTTTATGTATGACTGAAGTAGACACGAGTCGATGTTGCATAGAAAATTTCCCCACTTTGAACTTTGAACACATTTCATCTCTAAGATTAAATATATATATATTTATTGTTTGCATGTATTTCAACTACTGATGTTTTATTATAAAACTAATTATGGCTCTAATGCCTTCGTTTATTTTGAATAATTTCCACATAATTCAGAGTAAATTATAATTTACGATGGTCTCCAGTGTTCCTTATTTATGGAATTTATGAAAAAATTGGTTTCAATTTACTGAATTGTTCCCTAATGTTAATCACACCGATGTGGAACGAACCTTTACGAAACCAATAACGGAAAGTCTAAATTTAAACAATGTTCTCGAGGCTGTTATTCTTCACAGTGCAAGCTTCTCATTCATTTATATTCATTTATTGTCATTCATCGTCGACATCAGACGTGAGGTACCTAGCTGACGGTAAAATGGTAATACGATATAGAACATAATATGTTATGTTATAGAACATGTAGTGGCATCGGTGCACGAAAACTGACATTAAATGTTAAGCAACATCACGTACGGGTTACTTTTTAAGTTAGTTTACCGCACTCATGTTTTCTGTTTCAATTTATTAGGGCCAGAGCTGGACAGCGCTACTTGGAAATGTAGCGGCGCTACCGCTACATGCTCTAAATGTAGCGGGCGCTACCGCTACCGCTACACCCACTAGATTGTAACGGGCGCTACCGCTACCGCTACAGTAAAATGTAGCGCGGTACATTAGCCGCTACAATGGCCAAAATTATTGGAAATCTCTAAATATTTATTGTTCTGCTATTGGTATTTACTCATTAACATTTAATGATAATAATACATTTTTAAAACATATCAATGCAACTTAATTGCAATTAACCTAGCCGAACTAGTATGGGTTACCCCAGGGTTAGATACAGTAAATAGAAGTTACCGTTATTTTTATGTTTTACCTTCCCTACATGGATGTGAACTTTAATCTACCAATCTAAGAAATTATCCACATATACATATAAAAATCAGTCTTTTTTTGTATATATATGTGGATATTTTATGAGATTGGTAGATTAAAGTAGACATCCATGTAGGGAAGGTGAAACATAAAAATAACTGTGTAAAAATAACTGTAAGCAAACTGAAAGATGAAAAAAAACTGTAAGTGGTAACTGGTAACAACTTAACAAGTAACCACTACAATGTTTACACTAGTAACAGGCTGAGGTTGACAACATTACACCGAAATCTTTCGTACAGTTTTCGTACAGTTGTAATTTATATTATGTATGTATCATGCTGGTTTTTAAATAATATTTAATACTATTAAGGGGACCGGCTACCCTAAAATCGGAAATTTTGGCTTTACCGTTTTCTTGACTCATTTTGTAGCTGCTGAAAAGGCGCGTCTAACGCAGTTTACCGCATGTCTCTTATACACATCTAGATGTGTATAAGAGACAGATGTATGTGCGTGCTATAATTTTTGCGTAAGACAATTTTAAAAATATATATATATGAACATTTTTTAACAATATGTCCAAAGATTTATTTGAATTAAATCTGTATATATAGATCATTACTCCCGTTAATTACAAAGTGTTTACACTCGTTTGAAAGCTACAAACGAGACGCGTTCAACAAAGCTACTACCATAGATGTACATGCAATATGTTTTTGTGTAATGCAGTCTTGAACTTTTATAAAATGATCATTTTATATCATTATTTACAAATAAATTGTATTTATATGTCATTATTTAGGTTAATTGCAAAGTGTTTGCACTCGTTTGAAAGCTACAAACAAGACGCGTTTAACAAAGCTACTACCATGGATGTTCATGGAATAGTTTTTGCGTAATGCAGTTGTAAAGTTATGTAAAATGAATAATTTATATATATATTTATATATAAAAAGTCCCATTTATAGCCTATTATTCGCGTTAAATTGAACATAAATAGGTCTAAAGACGCGTGCTGGTACCTTGAATGCAAATAATTGGCAATGGGAAAGCTTGGGCTACAATATCAAGACTTTTTGGGCATATTCTTATGTTTTCAATGAATTTTACATTATTTGGCTCCCCTGAACAATTTAAAAATCCAAAAAACGCCATCTTAAAAAAATTATAACTCCAACAGTTTTCAAGCTACGGCAATGAGAGACATACCATTCGATTTGCAAAAGCAATACCTAGCGACTCTAGAAGCCTTTTTTTTAATATGTGCATGGTTTGACTTATATATGGGAGGGGGAGGAAGGTGGGGGGTAAAAATGTGAAAAAATGGGAAGAACGCCAAAAAAACGATGAGGAAAATAAAAAATCGGGGCTCTACATTCGCTAGATATTGTTGTTACGAATCGAATGATATGTGTCTCGACCATGTAGCATGTGATTTGCAAAAGTTATAAACTTTTTTAGAGTACCCTTTATTCGCCGTTTTCTATTAATTCCACGTTTTCTTTCATTTTTTTTAAATTTACATGAACAAAAAGGTCTTAGATTTTTGTTTTACATATGTGTACCAAGTTTCAAAACGATCCGCCTGTAAACAAAAAAGTTTTGTTGGAGGTTATAGCCGGTCCCCTTAAGTAAAATCTAAAGGCTTTATCTATAAATGTAGCGGTAGCGCTGTAGCGGCAAAACCTCGTATCGCTACTTAAATATGTAGCGGGCGCTCCCGCTACCGCTACATTGCCTTAAATGAAGAGCCGCTACCGCAACCGCTACTGAAAATGTAGCGGCCGCTAGTAGCGGCCGCTACTAGCTACTGGGCTACTGCCCACCTCTGATTAGGGGCAAACATTCCTATTTTGTGATAATCGTCGATTCGTATGACAGATGAGTGAAGTACATTGACATTTCGTGGTCATGCACTTGTTTTACTTATGTCATATCCGTGTGTACAAAAAAATGTTATATTGAGATGCTGTCATTTTATGCGCCTCGAAAAATATATAACTGATAGAGAAGCTAGGACGACAAGTTGCTAGTCCTTACTTCAACAGCGGCTTTATTTATGCTCCTTAATTTACGTAAAATGAATTCTAGAAGCCAAGGGTGTGGGCATTTTTTATTTAATTAGATGACTTCATATTTCAAACTAATTGGATAT
>NW_025944956.1:0-1125 GCF_000764305.2 Hyalella azteca | reverse complement strand
AATTAGTTGTTGTCACTAGTGTTAAGTTACAGCTCTACAATATCGCTTGAAAATGATAACAATCTTTATGCTATATAGGTAGTTCTCTTGGCTATGAGTATCTCTTAGTTGTGCTTGTAAAACCCAGTAAAAATCAGCAGTAAAAGCCTCACCTGACATAAGTAGCATACTCTATCTGATTTATGTAAAAACAATTAACCCTAAATAACCAATTCAAGCAAACCAATAACACAGCTACGATAGCTGTATAGCAGAACCCCTTCACTCCTTAAACCGTGCCGAGACCGCTCATCTCAGGGATACTCTGGCTCATGAAGGACCCTGGGTTGATGGATATATAAGCGTATTAATGAAAACCGTATATCGTATCGTGACGTATCAATCAAAACCGTATATCGTATCGTGACGTATCAATCAAAACCGTATATCGAATCGTGACGTATCAATCAAAACCGTATATCGAATCTTGATGTATCAAATTAAGGAACCGTATTTCGAATCGTGACGTATCAAAGGAACCGTATATCGAATCGTGACGTAGCAAAGGAACCGTATATCGAATCGTGACGTATCAAAGGAACTGTATAATGTATAACTTTAGCTATCAGAGAATGTCGTAACTATCTTTGATGATAGTTAACGATGATTTTTCTAATTATCATAGAATAACTATCAGAGAAATCATGAAGATATAAAGAAATCCGTATAATAAATTTAACGTATGGAAGAAAGCGACCTGATGGATAGCTTATCAGAGCAGCCGAATGGTGAATAATGACGTATCACAGAGAGATAAATATACCAAAGTAGCAGCATTATCGCTGACAGCAATGCTGCTGTCACGGCGTCAGCAAGTGTCAGCACGCGATGACGTCAGCACTCAGCAGTGCACTCGTCACGGCGTCAGCGAGTGTCAGCACGCGATGACGTCAGCACTCAGCAGTGCACTCATCACGGCGTCAGCGAGTGTCAGCACGCGATGACGTCAGCACTCAGCACTGCACTCGTCACGGCGTCAGCGAGTGTCAGCACGCGATGACGTCAGCACTCAGCACTGCACTCGTCACGGCGTCACTGAGTGTCAGCACGCGATGACGTCAGCACTCAGCACTGCACATGTTCTTA
>NW_025944955.1:0-697 GCF_000764305.2 Hyalella azteca | reverse complement strand
CGTGATGCTATCTATCACATGATTGTGATGCTCAATGCGTGATGCTATCTATCACATGATTGTGATGCTCAATACGTAATGCTATCTATCACATAATTGTGATGCTCAATACGTAATGCTATCTATCACATGATTGTGTTGTTCAAAGAAGAGAATGCCAAGCAAGGAAGGAAGCAACTCGAGAAACGGGCGCTTGCTGAGCAAAACTTTATGCCGGGAAGCGACAAGCTACGTACATTTTTCTGCAGTTGAGGCAGCGCCTCCGAAGTGATGATGTAAATAGGAAATATAGAGAAATTATAACCGGAACACAGCGTTTGTCCGTGTTGTAGGGTACGTTCACGGACGTGTTGTTTTCAGTGCGGAAGAAATGAAAAAGAATTTAAGAACTGGATTAAATTATAACTGTTGGCTGAAATGATTTTAATACGTGCCTAAGAGTCGGTTGTTTGAAAGCTCTGTCTAACTTAATAAACTAAATCGTCGTATGCAGATGGATTAAAGATGTATTTTAATCCTCTATTATCTAGTCGCACACATGTAATTCGATATGAAGCCTGGTTCATTCAAAAAATTTCTTCACAATATCGATGTATCGTAAGTCCATGGCTTAACACTTCTCATGTCGATCAAGCCATGTAGGTGGTATCGCAAGCCATGTAGTTGGTATCGCAAGTCATGTAGTTGGTATCGCAAG
>NW_025944954.1:0-512 GCF_000764305.2 Hyalella azteca | reverse complement strand
CCAACCTGCTATAGTATGGCCTAGCGTCATCTGCAAATGCACAAACATTTTGGCATCATTCAGACATTTAGTGCCACAGCCATGCACATAGTGGCAAAGCAGAGAGTTTTTTAGACTCTCCCTCAAGTTCATTTTGAGTCCTATAAGTAGACCAGGAAAGTATCCTGGATACCAGCCTTATCATACATAAGAAATTGGTTTAATCTTAGGTTACTTTAGGTAAATGAGGAAATTAAAAATGAACTGATTCTAAAAAATCTCTGGTTTGTCACTATGGCCATGCAGTGCATGTGGTGCCCGCCACCGACCCGTCCTATGCATCGAATCAGCCTATGATAAGAACAACCATTAATCGAAAGACGATTAATTTTGGAACATAACTAAACCATGTGAAACCTAACCTCAGATGATGTGAGTTAAAAATTACGCAATATAATGATGTAACAAAAGTCATATTCCATCTGTTGTTTGGTGGTGCATGTCAGATTTCATGCAATTCCACTGACGAGCTG
>NW_025944953.1:0-779 GCF_000764305.2 Hyalella azteca | reverse complement strand
TTGCATTTGTTAGGGCGGATGCAGCGAGGCATGTACAAAACTTTTGCGCACGTGTAACATTGTGCTTCTCGTTCCTGGTTAATCCTCATTAGCACGTAATCGAATATGGGATTTTTAGTTAATTGCTCGTGTTATTAGGTTTGTTGGCACATAATCGAATCTGTGATTTTTATTAATTGCTCGTGTTATTAGATTTGTTAGAACAATATAATTTTGTGATTTTTATTTAATTGTTCGTGTTATTTGGTTTGTGGGTACATAATCGAATCTGTGATTTTCAAGTTATTTGCTCGTGTTATTAGGTTTGTTGGCACATGATCAAATCGGTGATTTTTAGTTAATTGCTCGTGTTATTAGGTTTGTTAACGCATAATCAAATCTCTGATTTTTAGTTAATTGCTAATGCACTTGATAGGTTTGTTGTCGATTTGTTTGACGCTAATAGAGTTGGATCATAAATCGAGCGTTCGCTCAAGATTTTTAATTTTTCACAATAACTCGAAATTTTTAGTCACATTACTTCTTTAGTTTAAATAGAGTGAAATTTTATACACAAATCAAATTCTTATGAAACTGCCAGTCTCCTGTCGATTTTTTTGAGAGGCAGGAATTAAATTACGGCTGTAAGTAGACAAAAAATTATGCCTCTGGTATATTACTGGCTTCTGAGCCTAATAGCTGTTGTGTGTTACTGTACTTATAAATAGATGAATATTCTACCGAGAAAATCTATGATGTATCAACAATTGGTTCAATATTCTGGCACTCAATATATCACA
>NW_025944952.1:0-340 GCF_000764305.2 Hyalella azteca | reverse complement strand
CCAGAGACAGTAAGACTGCAACCATCCATGGCTGTTGCTGTCCCATGAGTGAAGATTCCTTTGACAGTTTGAGTGCCGATCCTTGACCTATGAGGCTATGACCCTGGGCCTGATAGTAAAAGGCTGATAGTGATACTAACAGTCAACTGAGTCCAGAGTAATAATTATGAAATTTATACTAAAATTTTATTGTTATGGTAACTTTTTTGACAAATAGGTATCTCTATACTATAATAGGGGCTAGGTAGTATAGGTAATGCAAAGCTTTAACTTTCATTGTCAAGTAAGAGTTTTCAGGTAGCTGGTAGGATAGCCATTAGCCTAAGTGCCTAACGTACTA
>NW_025944951.1:764-184701 GCF_000764305.2 Hyalella azteca | reverse complement strand
CCGCAACTATGCGCGATCTTCAACAAACGTTTTGTTTATTTGTTTACATTACGATGTTTATGTTTTTTCAGCAAGATATTTTTGGCGGAAACGGTAAAGCAATGCGGATTGCGGAAGTTGAAAATTTTATGAAATGACATGTTTGCAAAGTGCAAACCGCGATTTTTTAATCAAACAAAAATGTATGACATTCGAGCCGCGAGATTTCATACCTACTGAAATTATATGATATTAGAGCCGCGATATTTCAGACAAAAATAGACTTTTCCAGGCTAGCCACTATGTAATGCTAAGTGCAAACTGCAAACCACGATTTTTTCAATCAAACAAAAATTTATGACATTCGAGCCACAAGATTTCACACCTACTGAAATTATATGATATTAGAACCGCGATATTTCCTAAAAAAATTGGACTTTTCCAGCCCTGCAGTGGTAGTTAGCTATGTGCCAGTGCTACCTATCCAGATTTCCAATTGTACAAGAGTCTCAAAATTCAAAAACTTGTAATAGAAATAAGGAATTCCCTTATTAAATTTCAAAAGCTTTGGCATTTTATTTTGTGAGTCGACAGGGGCAGGGAGATCACATGTCACCAAGTTTGACAGATGAGGTTAGGTAGTAGCCTAGCACTCTCCAGTACCTAGTGTCAGTCGATCAATGTTAATACAAGCGAATTACTGTTTTGTTTCACCATGAAAAATACTCATCTATACTTGTAAGAATAGCTCGAAAATTTTGATTTCACGCGACTTACCATTTTTCTTCTAAAATTAAACTACGCTATTAAATTTATGCTTTTAGTAAGTAATTGCACCTCTACAGATCTTCGAACAAGCCGCTCACAATTTGCTCTGTCACGACCTACTTCTCTGCGGGCATTTTTTAGAGAACGGGAACTAGTTTGCCCAGAGATCCGGGTGAAAAAATTGAAAGTGAAATAAATGGTCGACTGGCATATTATATGATTATTTAAAACTTGCAAGAGTTTTTATAGTTAACTGTAACCTTGTCTTGACTTGAAAACTTTTTCCTCGTGAATCTCTCGATTATTATCTTTAATAACCACATCATTATATAGAGAAGACAGAATTGATTAAAATATGTTTCATTGCTCTTTATCTTTTCCGTAAGAATTTTTTCTATTAGTGATATTATATTGGATGCTCCTCCAATGTGCGCCTAAGAGTTCCAATTTGTTCATGCTGTATTATCAGTAACCATAACAACAATGGATCAACAAATCACCTCGTCACGATTTGTCGCTCGACAACGATTCTGTGAATACCGTCACATTCATAATTAATAATTTGCTACAATCTCTAGTCAAAAAGTTTAATTCGTCATGTCATACCGCGAGCTAAGAAGTAAGTTATGAGGACCGTACTCAGGATAAAAAATCGCATATAACAGAAATGTAGAATTGTGGAAGAAATGGACTATTATTATTTTTTCTGCTGCTGTAATTCACAAAATCTTGTGTGCCGCCAGTACCCACCTTAACTAATGGTAGGTGCTGTTGATTATGTTATTTAAATTTTACCAGAACACTACCGAGCTACCTTAAGCACTTCATAATCTTATATTTTATTAGGCAACAAATTCCTTGCTTCTCCAAATCATCTACATTGAATTTCATGGCATAGCTGCTGAACAATATTTTAATCCCTGGTAGACATTACGGAGATGCTCAGAGCCCTGGGCTACCCTAGACTGGTCTCGGTGGAGAACTTCCGAACCCCAAACTTCCCTCTGGTGGCGGAGGTTCTCGCGTGGGTCGTCAAGAGGTTCGACCCAAAGGCGGAGGACCTGCCCTCCATTGTAGAGACGGAGCACGACCGAGTCCTCTTCATCAGGATGGTTGCGCAGTTTATGGTGAGTGGTGTATGGGGTCAAGATGTAAACTTGAAAATTGTTCCTTTCTGAACACAGGAATTGACCATAGGACAACTTGCAGTATGTGGCAGGGCGGCCCAGTGGTTAAAGTTCAGAGTACCATGATTGGCGCAGAGAGGCGAGGGTTCGATCCCAGCTCTGTGCGCCAGTTTCTGGTCAGAATCGGCAAGGAGGCCGGGCGGTTAATCACAGTAGAATTGTAGCAGTGAGTTGCGAGTTCAAGCCCGCAAAATGCTGTGAATGTTCTGCGAATGTTCCTACTAAACGCTGAAACCGCTATATATAACTATAACTTGAGAAAAAGACTGTTCTAATCCCTTGATGTGCGTTTCACCGTCCAGATCAAACTAACATTTGCACTGAATTCCTCAATGCCTACATAATTAAAATGTACTCAACGCATGCCATTACCCGTACCCATTCTTGTCATTCGTTAGCTACACAATTGAATTCCTCGCAGGCGACGAAGGCGCATGTGCGGCTGAACACCAAGAAGCTGTACCAGGCGGACGGGTTCGCCGTGCAGGAGATCCTGAAGGCGTTGACTTTGCTGTACTCCGCCCTGCAGAACAACGACCCGGACAATGACCTCGAGGACGAGGGTGGCACCACACACAACTTCGACATGTCCAATAGGGTGCGTTGCGTCGGGCTTAACAGTTCTTGTTCATATTCGTAGCAAATAATAGTCGTGCTGAGCAATATTTATGCTGAATAATAATTGTGCTAAACTAAAAATTAACTGGAAATTTTCACCGCTCCGAGCATCATTTTGAATGTATGGGTAAACCCCGCCTGGAGGACGGCATATTGAGACAGTGTTTATGCAGTTTAAATAAGCTTGCTCAATATTATTTCAGTTAATTTGATGGAGTGTTATACAGTAGGTATAATGTTAGTTTTCATGAGTGGAAGCGCAGCTAGATTACGCGGAAGCCGAGCAAATTAGAGATAAAAAAAATGATAACTGAAATATTTCGGTGTAGAAAAGTTAACACCATGTAAATGAGGTAATAATTAATAGCCACCGTATATATGGAGCGCCAATGGGTTGGCATAATAGGTCCACCGTACAAACATGGAGGAATAAAAAATCGACAAGGACTGCTATGGAATATGAATATCTGTTTAATCCGATTAGTGACATAAATAACTCCCCAATAATATAACACAATTTATCACACAAATTACTCATATACAAATAAGTCCCCGTCAATACAACCCAGCTGATGACACATATTGCCCTCCACCAGACAGGGGAACTCAAGCAAATCCGGGCGCTGGCGTCGAACATCACAACGAAGGGCGCCGCGCTCTTCGACCTGCTCAGGAGGGAGGTCAACCTTCGGGTAAATTTTCATCTCCCACAATAATTTTCTTCTAATTATTATATGTGAATACATTGAATTTGAAATATCCTTCAGAATTTTTAAGTTGAATTTTCATACACAAGTGATTGTTATGCCACAGACATAACTTGATAAATTTATTGAACATTTTGAAAGGGAGATGCACCCAAATAAGCTAATTCCAACTTTTACATGATAGGTGATGCACATAAACCTAATAATTTAGTTTTCTAGTAAACGAGCCATCTACTACGAACTAATTTGATCGTGATCGTGCAGGAGGCGCCTACGAACCATCTAATTGCATACGTATTTGATCGTATTCTTGCAGGATATGCGTTTGATTCTAATCTCGCATTAATATGATCGTGTTCGTGCGCGAGATGCGCACGAACCTTTAGGTCACGCAGGAATTTGGCTTTTTTCGTGCATTATATGCGGACAAACCTTCTAATCACGCACGAATTTGACCGTATTCATGCAGTATATGCGCATGAACCCTCTAATTACGTACGAACTTGACCGTAATCCTGCAGGAGTTGAACCTTCTAATCACGCACGAATTTGACCGTATTCGTGCAGTAGATGCGCACGAACCTTCTAATCACGCACGAATTTGACCGTATTCGTGCAGGAGATGCGCACGAACGTGATGAACAGGCCGCTCGAGGTGATCGACGTGGAGCGCGGCCTGCAGGAGGCGGTCGCGGCCTGTGAGGCCGAGCTGCGCGAAACGCAGAAGGCCATCGAGAACGTGGCCACCGATGAGGCCACCGTTGAGGCCAAGTGCGAGAAGAAGAAAACGGCGCTCGAGAGGAACCAGAAGCGCCTCCTCGCAATCAAAAAAAGCCGGTGCGCGGATCGCCTTCTGTGATGTTTTCGTTTTTTTTTTTTTTTTGGCTCAGAATAAATTCAAATTGTGGCTAATTAAGGCTTTCGCCCAATTTAGGCTCCAATGATGATGCCTAGTCAGGTATAAGCATGTGAAGGAGAGAATCTACTAATGATTAAACGAAAATAATTATGCTACAGTGCATTTACCCACCCACAAGGTGCAATTAAGGGTAATTAATTAATTTAATTAATTAATCACAGCAGTAGCGGGACGCTATAAAGATACGAAAAGAACAGGGCTGGCAGGGGACCCTGAGTGACGCTATTAGTATTTATTAAGAATAATAATATTTTTTCTTGTTTGCATCTAGATCCTTATTAAAATAGCTCTCGGATTCCAGTCCTGCGTTCATGGACGAGTACGAGAAGCTGGAAGAACAGCTCAAGATCCAGAATAATAATATTTTTTCTTGTTTGCAACTAGATCCTTATTAAATTAGCTCTCGGTTTTCAGTCCAGCGTTCATGGACGAGTACGAGAAGCTGGAAGAACAGCTCAAGATCCACTACAACACATTCGTGCAGCGCTTCATGAGCCTCAGCTACCTGGAACTGCGCCTCGAGGAGAACGAGAAGAACGAGCTCAGCCAGATGTCCCAGCGGGAGGTGCGTGATAGGCTCTTTACTGGATTATTGTGTTTTGTGCTAGGCTCTTTACTGAATTATAGTGTTTTGTGCAAGGCTATTTACTGAATTATTGTGTTATGTGCTAGGCTCTTTACTGAATTATTGTGGTATGTGCTAGGCTCTATACTGAATTATTGTGTTTTGTGCTAGGCTCTTTACTGAATTATTGTGTTTTTTGCTAGGCTCTTCACTGAATTATTGTGTTTTGTGCTTGGCTCTTTACTGAAGTATTGTGCTATGTGCTAGGCTCTTTACTGAATTATTGTGTTTTGTGCTTGGCTCTTTACTGAATTATTGTGTTTTTTGCTAGGCTCTTTACTGAATTATTGTGTTATGTGCTAGGCTCTTTACTGAATTATTGTGTTAATAAGCCTCAAATATTTCTAGGTCACCCAACGCAAGAGTGTAACTAAAGTCTTGAAGGAATCTCAGAGAAATTAATACAGGGAGGGTTATTAAATTTTTACATCTTACCGCATTAACATATAAGTACCGCTTATACATAATGGAACAGCAAGCAAATATTTTCCGTAAATAATTTATTCAAGTTAAATTCCTTGATTTAATCTACTTTTCCTTATAATTCCCATTGATATTGAGACATTTATCATATGTATCTTGGGACCAGATTTGCATGCCATCGACAAGTGGCATGGCCTGATAAGACAATTGATGGGCGCCTGATAAGACAATTTCACAAGAACACTTTTTGCTACAGAAGAGAACTTTTTAGCAATTGCCGACATAATGAATAGTCTGTTATCTTTCACTTTACAGTCCACTTTTTACAGCAGATCATCGGTATTGACTGAAGGTCTTCCATTTCGATCCTCATCAAGGATATTCGTGCGGTATCTTTAAAGTCCCTAGCCTATTCCCGCACCATTCCATCACTATTTCCATTCCATCGTATGATATTTTCACCACGCTTTTCACTGACTTGGCGATGAATGCCAACTGATTTTTATCCTTTACCACCGTATGTCACTCTCCGGGAACATACAATCGAACGTAAACTATTGAGTGCAGCAACCTGAGGACGTTTGTACGCAACAGAGAACATTTTAAAGTTGTACGTGGCGGCAACCATCAGTGCAAGTCATTTTGCGCTCACTAGAACGTATCCTTTTTGGGAAGTAGGCGCGTAACAATATTGCTCCGGTTACTAATATTATTAATATTACTAATATAATATTATATTAGTAATACTAATATACTACTAAGGCTTGTGACAATATATTGCTCCGGTTACTCATGTCAGGCGGTAGAGGGTTAGGCCATGAACACATAGAAATACACGCACTTTGCAGTCGTCGGGATTCTCAATAGGTAAATGCATTTAAATCACATAAATAAATTTTGACTCGATTCAATTGTTCGTTAAGGTCGTCTGAGGCTTCCCAACAGATGTAGCTACACGGCGCACATGCACTAAACGGTGGATAATTTATAAACGGTACTTACTCTTAAAAAGTCTTGTAGAATTTTGTATCGTTAGGGCATTCCTGTTTCAGCATAGGACAGCGATAGAGAGAAAAGTGAACAGCGTTATTTAATTGTCATCGCGCTGTGCGGGCAAACGACAAGGGAATTTAAAACGTTTCGTACTTCATTATTAGTGTAGGTAAAAATTACTTCTTTGATTTATTGATAACTTTTTTTTTTGCAACGAACTATTGTCTCCCAGGCCGTCAACAAGCGAGTCGTTGACATGAAAAGCCACGGAGGCTTCGAAAATTTCGGTGACGACTCAGAAGAAGACAGCGCAGGTGATGGTGATGAAGACGACGATGATGATGATGATGACGACTACGAGCGCCCTATGAACTCTTTCAAACAGGAGAAACCAGAAGAGAAAAAACTCAAAGGTTCGCAAAACTTCGCATGTATATCAAATTCTTCATATTTTAAAAATTTTCATAGTCACAATCATGATTTTGTTTTTCTAGCGGGTTCATGCTGGCCCCACGGATAGTCGTTTAAGTCGATTGTTGGCCCTCATTCATCTAAAGATGGCCTCTGATCATTCGTCTACGAAGTGTACTAACTTTAAAAATGTTGTAAGTTTTGGTGCAAATACTTATATTGATTATTATTTAAATATTTATCAATATTTATCCGCGTTTGTGTTAAATTCGTATCGTACGTCAGGCGGTGGGCGCGTGTTCGGCAGCATGACGGGGGGTGGGGAGCTGGACTCCCTCAGCGACACGGAGCTCAACCTGGACGACGAAGGCCTCCCCGACGGGGTACGGCCGCCCCTCAAGGGCCTCGACTCTGAGGACCTGGAGGATGAGCTGGGGGGAGGGGTGGAAGCCCTGCTGGAGGAGGAGGGGGGAGTGAGGGGAGGAGGAGGTGTTGGTCAGAGGGGGTTGAGGAGGCCGGCAGCAGCCGCAACGTCCCAAGTTCTCGACGATGAAGATAACGATTTTTAACCTAATTTTTAACGATTTTTAACCTAATTCAATATTAAAATCAATTCGAGTTATGGTAAATTTTAACCTAATTCAATTTTAAAATCAATTCGAGTTATGGTCAATTTTAACCTAATTCAATATTAAAATCAATTCGAGTTATGGTCAATAATTATTCTTGGTGAAGACCCTGTAAAAATTTATCTGATCAAGAATGTGTTATTCTAATTTGGCATCTGTTAAAGTTTAATTTGTATACAAACTCTTGTTGATTTTATAAATGTTTCTAAAGTTATGTATTGAATTTTCAAGGTAATGAGAGGTCAAGTAAAAACAAGAATAGAATTAGAGAAATTCATGTCTATATATATTTATTAACAAATAGAGACTGAGCATTTTATTTTCATCATATTTATTCACGAGTTAATATGATAAAATTTTATATTCTACTCATAAACTATTGATACGGGGCGAGATATTATTATTGTCCTTCAATAATACAAATTAGGCAATAATATCATTAATAATTTTCGAAAATGTCATCATCGGATAAGGAATATTTACAATTCAATGAAAATGGCGATGCGTTCTTTTCAGAACTGAAACACAAAGTCGACATTCGATTATTTTGGAGCTTCGTAATCAAATGAAAATTACATGATTAGCAGAGGTAAAATATTTCTAATAATTACTATAAGGGTCATTAAATAACGACAATTAGGTGAACTAGTTAAACACATCCAACCATTATCATGTAAACCAGTTCAACATATCCAACCATTATCATGTAAACTGTCTCTTATACACATCTAGATGTGTATAAGAGACAGCATGTAAACCAGTTCAACATATCCAACCATTATCATGTAAACCAGTTCAACATATCCAACCATTATCATGTAAACCAGTTCAACGTCTCCAACCATTATCATACAAATTTGCAACCGTCTTATCTATGGTTCAAAATCAAGCTAAGATTCATTTCATGTTATTTCATTTTGCAATATTTAAATAAATAATTTTTTAGTGAGAATTTCCACCATTGGAGATGAAGAAAAACCTTAAAAGAGTGGAAATGTGAATGGAGACAAACGTTTGACGCCTTTAATGATAATCAATACTACCTTAGCGCTTTAGTTCCATTCAATTGTTTGCAAACCTATACATAAATAATTTGATTTTATTCATTATTTTCCATTGATATGAATATAATGTATATTCATGCTGGGAACAGGCAGATGTAGTGTAAGTCTTATTGAATTTTGATGTGTCATTCATAACGGACCCATGAAACGTTCACTCATTACAGCCTCATGAAACGTTCACTCATTACAGCTTCATGAAACGTTCACTCATTATAGCTTCATGAAACGTTCACTCATTATAGCTTCATGAAACGTTCACTCATTACAGCCTCATGAAACGTTCACTCATTACAGCTTCATTAAACGTTCACTCATTACAGCCTCATGAAACGTTCACTCATTACAGACTGATCACTGCTCTGCCTGTCAACGAACAAATGAACAAAACTTCGAAAATAAATCAAATAACTTTTTCGATAATTAAATCAACGAATAAAACTGATTAAATAACTGATATGCTTTTATTTGACAGGGGATTTACACATTCAGAAGGATATGTTCTTGTGAACAAGTCTGGGGATTAACATAGTTGTTTGTTTGTTTTGCATATTTAAATGCCATTGGATTAACTTCCCAAATTGTTAGCGAGTTTGACGAAACAATTATTCACCAAAAATATCAGTGATGAGGAAAAAGTTAGATGTAGTTTCGTACAAATTTTTGTATTCAGATATACATAGTTATCATATAATAGTCATTTACTTAGAACACTGCATCAAATCCGACATAAAAACAGTAAATTTTTGAAAGGACTAGCAGAATATTTGTGCCACATACGTACTAAAATGAGCGCATCTGTCCACTTTGATCAAGTTCTTTATATATGAGTGTACTAGATTACTAAACGGGCGTTAAATACGGTCTTAGATAGATTAAAGTTAGGTAAGGTAGCATGCAGGTACACTTTACAAGGTGAATGTTGAAGATTTAAAAAACTTTAAGTACTAATCCTTACGAATCTAATGAAATTTTTCCAGCCCGCCCGCGGGGGAAAGTTTGACATATTAAATTGAAGAAGAATGTTCACGCAGCCGACGCCTTCTGCCCGACACGATAATTGACAATCCATAAGGACAATAAAGTTCATAAATTACTCTACTTCGGCTCAAAGGTCTACCAACGGCCTCAAACCTCTGGCATCATTCCAGTGTAAAAGCATCAGTTCGCTGCAACCTGGTGACCACTTTCAGCCACCTCCTACGGCCTTCGAGTTCGTGTCGCAATGAATACGTGCATCAAGTAGCATTACAATGGCAACTTCCTACGGCCGTTGGAGTCTTCGAGGACGTTGGGGCATCAAGTAGCATAGTAGTAGGAAGTTGCCACTGTACGTTCATCAAGTAGCATTACAGTGGCAACTTCCTACGGCCTCGGCTTCGCGTTGGAGTCTTCGAGGACGTTGGTGTGGCTCTACGTGCATCAAGTAGTATTACAGTGGCAACTTCCTACGGCCTCGGCTTCGTGTTGGAGTCTTCGAGGACGTTGGGGTGGCTCTACGTGCATCAAGTAGCATTACAGTGGCAACTTCCTACGGCCTCGGCTTCGCGTTGGAGGCTTCGAGGACGTTGGGGTGGCAGGAGGCGTTCTGTTCTTACGTTCTTCCAGTTTTTCCCGCAGTGACGTCAGAGTTGAGATGGAAGCTCCTGTGCCGGATCGCACATGTCTGCCTGTCAAAGCTCTGGTGGGTTTCTTTTTAATTATTAGCCCGTTCATTATGTTACTACACGACGGAACTGGAGGTAAAATTTCTTGTTTTTGGTGATCAGCTGGACTGGTTTGCCTTATTGAGTTTGTTCTTAAACAAATGCTCTCTGATTCGTTTCCTGTTCTGTCATCTACTGAATCAGTTTCACCACTAGTTCCACCATTAATATTTTCTCTCAAGAATGTGTTGACGTCATTCACTGAGTAAAGATCTCTAAAAATATTGAAGTTCTTGATATTGATGGTGTTAGTACGCGAAGGCTCTTTCTGTAGCCGTGACAAATCCGCTGCAAAGTTGCTGTCGAGCTGGTCTCTAGATTCTTCGTGTAATTTGTCGAAACTTGTCGACGGCCCTGGTGATTGTCTTTGGACTTCACGCGAGCAGGAAGGCAAATTCGGCAATGAGTAATTAGCTCGCATCAAATTAAACTTGTTCGCTTCCCACCCCTGGAACGGAGGCGTGAAAAACTCAGGGTCGAGCGAAAAACCTCCTCGCACGAGACCCTCATCCAGGCTGGTGGCTCTAAGGAATTGTTTCTTGTGGCGATGAGTAGACATAGGGTAGGTGCGGGACGACTGCCCAGAGAAAAGTTCTTGTCTGGACTTTAATGAAGGATTTGGCGATAATGAAATCGCAGAAGAGTGATTTGATGTTTGGGAGCTGCGCGAAGTTTCACCGTTGGTCGAGGGCTCCAATGTGTTGTGGTAAACGTCGTGGTGAGGTGATGGGGCATTCAATAAATGTAGGTTTTCTGACATTTCCGTCTGTTGGTGAACTTGAGGTAAGAGAAGAGTTGCCAGGTACGCCGAATAAATGTCACTGATGGAAGATGGGACCTGAAAAATGTACGAATTATTAACTGTTGGCAATTGAAATTTTGCAAGAACCCTGATATATAGTATATCTAAATATTGAGACTTTTTTCAAGAAAATACGTCCCTAATTTTTCCTTGTAAGTAATGGCTGATAAGTTGGTACTGTAAACAAATGAAATAAAGCAATGCATCTATACTGGTCACCTTTCGGCTGAACAAACTTCACAAATGACTCACCAGTCGAGAAATTTTTCAATGCAGTTATTCTCTGACTCAGTCAACAACAACAATTGATTATCTTGAAGAATTTTCAGAGAAATTTACCTGTCGGTTAAACGAAGTGGGTGGTGGAGAGGCCTTCTGCATCTTCATGATCTCCTGAAATCCTGCTGGTCCAGCAGCCGAAGTCTCGGCCAGCAGATAAGGCAAATAATTAAGGTACATGTAGGCCCCATATAGACCGTCATGAGAGCACTTCGTTGCGTCTGCCCAGTCACCTCCACCGCTGCAAGCAAAACCTTTCTGGGGACTTGATTTATGGTCGCAAAGTCCTGGTTTTAGTTCGGTGTTCACGGGCGAAACGGGATGAGATTTTTGAGTTGTTGGCGCATCCCTACTCTCACGATTAAGCTGCAACAATTCTGAATATTGTTTCATTCGCATTTTTTCATAATGATGTACTAATGATAGTTGGGAATTTACAGAAGACGAGATACCATTTCGATTGTTATTGCCGGCCGGAGACCCAACTGTGGAAGCCTCTTGATTATCGGTCATAAAATCGTGTGATTTTTGATTATTCAATCGCTCAATTTCTTGCTGATTTCTTACTAATAATTCTAAAGAGCTTAGATCAGAAAACCCACAGGCATGATAATTATTTCTTCTGTATTCTTCAAGAAAATTCCTTCCGTTTGAGCGCCCCGAACTGCCACCACATATTTTTTCTGGACTCTGCAAACGTCTCCTCTTGACACGAGCGAATGGCGAGGTCGATGGAAGAGACTGGATTCCAAAACCGTTGCAGGGGGTAACCACGGTCCAGTCCTCTGCTCGGACGACATCCAGACTTCTTTTAGTTGGGGGAGAGGGCGGGGAAGGACTTAGGTTAGGTTTAAGTTCCCCGGCACCTGTCACCCCCACCGCCACGGGAGTGCAGAAGGTGGTGTCACCGACTCCAGATTCCAGTCTGGGTCCAGTTGTCAGGTCCATTGGCTGATCGTCCGTGTCAGTGCACTTCATGTTCATCGTGGCGACGAGTGGTGAGGAGTTGAGTGATGTGGGGTGCAGTTGTGTTGTGTTGAGTGGTGAGGGGTTGAGTGGTGAGGGTCGCAATTGTGGGGCGTTAAATGCTGTGGCGTTGGGTATGTTGAATTGTGTGGGGTTGGGTGGTGAGGGTCGCTGTTCTGTGGTGTTGAATGGTGTGGGGTGCAGTTGTGTTGTGTCGAGTGGTGAGGGGTTGAGTGGTGAGGGTCGCAATTGTGTGTTGTTGAATGCTGTGGCCTTAAGTGGTTTGAGATGCTGTTCTGTGGCGCTGAATGGTGAGGCGTTGAGTGATGTGGGGTGCAGTTGTGTTGTGTTGAGTGGTGTGGAGTTTGGTGATGTAGGGAGAAGTTGTGTGGCGTGGAGTGGTGCGGAGGCAGACGAACGTTGTGTGCCACTGTCATCTGCACGAACATGTAAATACATTATCATCCTGGGACATTTTGAGAGTTCAACTAAAAACATGCAATCAAACAGGCAATAATGTTTCGCTGGGCATTATTAAAGGCAAGTAACATCTTGCTTGCGGACTGCGGCCTGCGCCTTTTACTCATGTCGGCTGAACAATAGAGCAGCAATTCATGTAAAATAGCACTTGATTTAGAAACTCATACAAATTGCTATTGAAGATGAAAATATACAAGAGTCTGGATTACAGAATACAGTAAACATTCATTGTACGGAGTTTTGGCACTTGTGAGAAGAGCGTCACAAGGAGGCCGTGCAGCAGTGAGGCCGTGTAGAGCGAGGCCATGTAGCAGTGAGGCCATGCATCAGTGAGGCCATGCAGCAGTGAGGCCATGCATCAGTGAGGCCATGCAGTAGTGAGGCCATGCAGCAGTGAGGCCATGCAGCAGTGAGGCCATGCAGCAGTGAGGCCATGCAGCAGTGAGGCCATGCAGCAGTGAGGCCATGCAGCAGTGAGGCCATGCAGCAGTGAGGCCATGCAGCAGTGANATATCACTCATCCAGCGTTCCCACGACACCCTATCACTCCCCCAGCGTTCCCACGACACCCTATCACTCCCCCAGCGTTCCCACGACACCCTATCACTCCCCCAGCGTTCCCACGACACTATATCACTCATCCAGCGTTCCCACGACACTATATCACTCATCCAGCGTTCCCACGACACCCTATCACTCCCCCAGCGATCAGAGACATGATCTCTAGGTCGTTCGAGACACCCGTTGCTCAGAGTGGCCTGGGACTGCTACCGTTCACATAAATACATTGTCATTTCCGGAATATATATTATTTAATACAACCTAATTATTGCTGATTAAGATCACTAAATAATTAATAGATGTTTTCTCTGGTCCATAATAGATTATTAAGATCGTATCGATTGCATGAAGGTCTACACACAAGCATTCTTGCTTATAAGCGGGTTAGCAGCGATCACTCGGTCTCGCGCTATTCTCAAGCGGGTCTAAATAAAGACCCCGTGGCTGCCTCTTTTTATAGCGACTTTTCCGCAGTTGTTTAAAGGCTAAAAATAAGCCACGCTGCTCTAGCTGATCTCCCGCTACTTTCTGCGAGACTTTGCATGTGACCGCCAAGCTGCATTTGCTTATGGCAACACTGCATGAAAACTGCAGGTGTTATGGTCATTATGGCGACACTGCATGAGAACTGCAGGTGTTATGGTCATTTGCTTATGGCAACACTGCATGAGAACTGCAGGTGTTATGGTCATTATGGCAACACTGCATGTGAACTGCAGGTGTTATGGCCTTTATGGCAACACTGCATGTGAACTGCAGGTGTTATGGCCTTTATGGCAACACTGCATGTGAACTGCAGGTGTTATGGTTATTTGCTTATGGCAACACTGCATATGAACTGCTTATGGCAACACTGCATGAGAACTGCAGGTGTTATGGTCATTTGCTTATGGTGACACTACATGAGAACCATATGGCATGTAGTGTAAGTTGCGCTTTTGCCGTTTGCGTATAACAACGCGATAAATATACATATAAAGTATGATTAATTGCATGAATAAATCTATGCCTTGTTACATACAATAAGTGAATCTCGCTGACGGAGATTCAAATTGGTGCTGTGGACGCGAAAATTGCAGGCTGTTGCAAAGACTGGAGGATGTAAGATCACGTTTTAATTCAATGCATTGTTACATACAATAAGTAAATGAAAGCAATCATGTCGCCTACCATTACGTATAATTTGTGGCACCGTTATTACTATGACTAAATTATATATTGGCGCGTTGTACGAGGCTAACGCTGTCACTGAAATGATAGAAAAGCTCTACGAACCTGTCCCCTGGTTCCATAATCAGGATTATGTAAAATAATCTAATAATAATGGCAACGGCTCGAAACGGTATTCTCGAAATTGTCACTGAAATGTAAGAAAAGCTCTGTAAACCTGACCCATGGTTACACAATCAGGACCAATTACAATAAAATAATAATAATGGCTACGGCTATCAAGGCAGCAGTAAACCATTTATTATAATATTTACAACTTCTCGAAATATTCACTGAAATTTTAGAAAAGCTCTACAAACTTGTCCCCCGGATACATTATCAGTACTAAACACAATAATAATAATTATACAACGGTTATCAAGGCAGCAGTAAACCATTTATTATAATATTTACAGCCGTATTCTCACCCACCTCATTTTGGGAGTGCGTAGCTCACTTAGATACTAGCTATCCTTACTACCTGCCTTGTGATAGCCCAATGATGGGCATCGGGTTAAACTGCTGGCTTTCTAAGTTACAATTGTATTTATTGAATGTGGTCATGTATTAATAGTGTTCAAGATGTATATACACGCCTTCCTCATTCAGATAATGAATATATTATATGTAAATTGGGGATCTGACGAGCTGGATAAAATCGGAGAGATATTCTTCTGTCGGTTAAATGTGATTATTTTATAAAAGTAATAATTGTTCTTGAAGTTAAATTGGACCGAGTTATTAATCATTACTCGTTGTGCGTAATGAAAGTGATTATAGATTCAAAATAATTGTTAAATGCTTCCATTATTCAGAATGGGAAAATTATAGTCTAATTATTAACTCGCTGAAGAAGTGACTTGTTGAAATATAATGTAAACTTGTATATAACTTGTAACTAAACTTGTATATACTATATAATAATGTAAAATATAATGTAATGACTGAGTTAAGTATGCACTACAAACGGAGCGCCAGTTCCACTGAACTGCAGTGTAATTCGTGGCACCAAACACTGCACTGGCACCAGACACTGCAGGCCGTTAGTGACACACTGACACTGCAGGTGGTTTGGGTGTTGGCACTGGTGGTGGTTGAGGTGGTGGTGGCGGTGGTTGAGGTGGTGGTGGTGGTGGTGGTTGAGGTGGTGGTGGTTGAGGAGCGGGTGGATGTGTTGTGTTCGGTGCACATTGTAGTATTGGATGCATGTGTAAAATCTCTGCCTGTGAGATGTTTGTGTTGATGTGTTGATGTTGATTCTTGTTGCGCTGTTTGTGTTAATGGTGTTGGCACGGAAGGAAAAGCGCGATGTGGTGTGGGTGGTTTTGCTGGTGGTGGTATGGAAGGTGATAGTGATAAATGAGAATGTGGTGGTGGTGGTGGTGGTCGTGGTAGAGGTATGCATGGTATGGTGGTGATGGTACAATGGTGCAGGTGATGGCGGTGGTGGTAGTGCCATGGTGCAGGTGGTGGCGGTGGCGGTAGTGGTGCAGGTGCTGGTAGTGGTGCAGGTGCTGGTAGTGGTGCAGGTACTGGTAGTGGTGCAGGTGCTGGTAGTGGTGCAGGTTGTAGTAGTAGTGCAGGTGGTGGTAGTGGTGAAGGCGGTGTACATGGAAGTAATGGAGTGGTAGGTACATTGTGCTAAGATTGACACGAGCTACTAAGTTTTTTTTCGTTATTGTTCATCTTACGACTAATGGTTTGAGTACCTCATTATAGTAGTGCCATCAATGGTTTGAGTGCCGACCATCAGCGTCAGGAGCTTTCCTCGGACGAATGTGGGAGGGAAGGACTAAAGGTGAATCTTAGATTTATTAATATTCATATACAGGGTCCACTAGACCTTATATTATAATAGAATAGAATAGAAGTGTCGGCACTGAATAAATAGGCCCATATGGCCTGTTCCAAAACATTTTTACCTGCTATTTACACACAATATTTATTTATATCCAGTGTGCATGTGTGAATTTCTTATGGAAGTTGCGATGAAACAAATTATTTATCAGATGCTTCAACATTAGACGCTATTCTAAAGAATAGCGTCTAACTTATTAAAACTTCACAGTATTAATGATAAGTAAAGAAAAACTAGACGTATTTTGCTTTCAATATTTCACTTCAATTATCAAGCAGGGGTCGGGGCCGGCGTTATCACTCGTATTTGTATATGCAAAAGCATCTACAAGAACTTATTTAAGGTATTTAATTTTGAGAAAAAGCAGCGATGTAATCCAATAAGGACATTATTATCAAGAAATATATCAGTTATCAATTTATTATTATTATTGCTTACCTTAATTTTGATGGTGCTTATGTATAACATAATTTCATAATAGCCTCGCTGTAAAGTGCAAACGAGAAAGGCATACGATGCTGCAATAAACCCTTCCGTCTGGACGATGTCTTTGCCAGACAATTGCTGCACCGAGGCTCGTTTGCCAGACAATTGCTGCACCGATGCTCGTTTGCCAGACAATTGCTGCACCAATGCTCGTTTGCCAGACAATTGCTGCACCAATGCTCGTTTGCCAGACAATTGCTGCACTAATGCTCGTTTGCCAGACAATTGCTGCACCGATGCTCGTTTGCCAGACAATTGCTGCACTAATGCTCGTTTGCCAGACAATTGCTGCACCGATGCTCGTTTGCCAGACAATTGCTGCACTAATGCTCGTTTGCCAGACAATTGCTGCACTAATGCACGTTTGCCAGACAATTGCTGCACTAATGCTCGTTTGCCAGACAATTGCTGCACTAATGCACGTTTGCCAGAGAACTGCTGCACCGAGGCACGTTTGCCAGACAACTGCTGCAACAATGCGAGTTATTCTACCGTGGATGAATTGCCTTATTAATTAAGTGAGAATTAATTACTTAATGCAATATAGACAGATTTTAATAGCAAATAAAGCAGTTCTGGAACTCACCCAACACGCCGGAGCTTCTCTCACCGCTGAAGTTTGTCCCGCACAGACCCGCGTCTTCGTTGTCCATTTACAAGCCACTGGGCATAGTCTTTAGGATTTTTTATTATTGTTATCTCTTTTTGGTATATTAGGTTTTACTCTTAAAAATTCGACTCTTTCTTTCTCATTTAATAAAAATAATTTCTTTTTATTTAATAATCTTATCTTGAATTATAGGAACTTTCATTCGAAGGGAACAGGTTTCATTTGATTTTTAAAATTTCGAATTGATTGACGGGGAGAAAAAACGTGTGACCTTCCCATCAGACGTCACGAGGAGCACTGACCTGAGAGACCGCGAGGTCAACCCACAACTGAGGTCACGGGGCGGGGTCAGGTCAGGATAGGTCACGGGTTTTTAGGTGGGAGGAGCATGTCGTAGTTAATAGGTTCAGGAGAACTAATTCATTAATATCATAAAACCTTGCAGCTTGCCTTCATTGTATCACCGGCTAATTAGAAAGTATCATTAGAGCAGGAAAAATGAGATTGAGAATAACAATCAGAGGAACACATTGACAAAATTGATGAAATTCTCAAAGTTGCATAATTTTAAATAAATTGATATGAAATTGTAACATGTTAACATATAAGTTGACATGTTAAATAAAATGTATAAATTTTGTTTATATTTTAACGTGTTAAGACTTGAAATATCATTTTAACATGTTAGTTCACTTGCTAACGTTTTACCATGCTAATTCACTTGATAAAATTTTATCTTGTAAAGAATTGTGATAACATTCGAACATGATATTGCATTATTTCGCATTTTAACATGTTAGCATACGTGCTGAAATCTCAAAATATTAATACGTATTTCATCATTTCAACATGGCAACCATTTAACATTTTACTTCGTTTATTTAAACATATTCATACATGTGTTAACATTGCAATTAGATTTGAATTAACCAATTGCTTCCTTCACTTAAATTTGATAGACAATTTATCATAAGCAATATTGTTACCGAGTATATTACCTTCATCGCTTTCTTCCTCCACCATTCCGTTGTGTGTTGTGGTCTGAAAGCCACGCATGCATAATTCGCAACGTTAAACTTTAACTCTTTCTCCATTCATGAGTCAGAACATAATAATTTACGCTCATAATAGAAAAAAGATTAATATTAATATTTACATATTATTTATTATTATATTGAAATATTAATAAATATTATTATTAAATACCTTAGTAGAAATAATAAACTAACTTCAAGAAAGTAACGGCTGGATATGCAGGTAGGATATCTAAAAAATAGGTAATAAATGAAGTTCTTGCGGTGTTTATTGCAACCCACCAGCACATTCCTAGAAACATATCAGGAAATTTTAAAGTAAAGAATGGCGCATGTATAAGAAAATTTCTAATTTTAAATAAATAACTAGTACAGCACAACTCATGTTCAAAACACCATCACCTAAACATGAACTAAACATCATGTATACATCATCTATATATCACCTATACATCCCCTATTTGTCACCTACACATTGCCTATACATCACCTAAACATGAACTAAACATCATCTATATGCTATACATCATCTACAATGTACATCACCTATACATCACATCATGTCATGATAGTGACGCTGACACATTCATGCATACATGTACCTTATACTCCTCATACATCCGGCATTCACCCACTAACCTTACCCACTCAGAAGTGGGTTATATTCTGTGTTTCTCGACCCACAACTGAGTGGGCGCCCACTCAGCCGTGACCGCTAGCAGTGAAGCGTGATGCCGACCACTCACTGTACTAACGCGCTACTTATTACGATACTTGGACAAGCTGTACAAACTAAACAAAATGGTCTGTTGTTTTCTGGAAAACAATGTTTACTTAAAAAATGTAATACGCGCTACTTATTACGATACTTGGACAAGCTGTACAAACTACACGAAATGGTCTGTTGTTTTCTGGAAAACAATGTTTACTTAAAAAATGTAATAACGCGCTACTTATTACGATACAAGCTGTACAAACTACACGAAATGGTCTGTTGTCTTCTGGAAAACAAAGTTTACTTAAAAAATGTAATAACGCGCTACTTATTACGATACTTGGACAAGCTGTACAAACTACACGAAATGGTCTGTTGTCTTCTGGAAAACAATGTTTACTTTAAAAAATAGTTATTTGAAGTACTTCTTGTCGAGACACCGGAGTAGCAAACAGTGCTTGACGGCACTAAAAACTGAAGTGGATTCTATGTAAAACCAGGAGCTTCTGAAGGGACAAGGGAAGGTGGTAGATACGATGGTTAACTTCTCGTGGGCGATACGATGGTTAACTTCTCGTGGGCGATACGATGGCTAACTTCTCGTGGTCGATACGATGGTTAACTTCTCACGGTTAACTTCTCGTGGTCGATACGATGGTTAACTTCTCGTGGTCGATACGATGGTTAACTTCTCGTGGTCGGTACGATGGTTAACTTCTCACGGTTAACTTCTCGTGGTAGGTACGATGGTTAATTTCTCAACGAACGATGAGAAGATCTTAGAAGAAAGGAAATTTACGTACACAATGTTAAGGATGCATAGTTAAAAACTCGAACAAATAATGATAATTGGGTGGATACACTGGAGACATTTTTTCGAAGAATTATCGATGGAGTAAAGGATTATGTAAGGATAGAAAGCTACGGAAAAACCAAAGAAGGAGTGTAGAATGTAAATTGATGCAATAACTGAAATCTCGTAAAATGAGAGTATGTTCGGTAATAAGAGGATGGGATATCTTCAAAGACCTTATAGAATAACAAAAAATTGATTCGGGACCGAACCTTTTCATTTACCAAAATAAGAGTAAATATAGACAGATTAATGAAATAATAATGTGGGTTAACCCAATGAAACTTTTTATAACGAACTTAATAAAATTCTTGCGAATGAAAGTTGACTGAGGACTCGGAAATCGTTAATGAAAGAGCATTTCTAAAGCAGAGCATTTCTAAAGCAGCAACGAGCTCACCAACTCGCAACAAGTTCTGAAGTCGCCCTGAAGAATTAAAATCAGCATAGATCGCATATTTGCTTATTGCCTCATGAAATTATATTATTTCTGGCTATGCTTATTTTCATTCATGCCTTAATCTCTCATTTCATTTTAATGCTCATCGTCGACTGCTAGCTACAAGCATGCCCACTTTATGACTATGGTAATATTTCTATTTGATATTTAATATAAAAATTACCAAATGTTTATATTAAATTTTATGAGTGTATAATTTAGTTACATTAAATACATGTAATATTTCAACACCAATTAAAAATTCAAACTTAGGTTTTCTATTAAATCCTTTCCTCCCTTCAGTGCAATCCTTTTACATTGTCCACTACAAATGAAAATTTCAGGTCGCCGTTATGTCGCGATCCGATAAGTATAGGAGTACATTGAAAAATACATATGAGATAATATATGAGATAAGAGAATATATATGGAATAATATATGATATTGTGTGATAAGCACTTACCGCCCATTAGGTCATCAAGAAAACTGCACCATATTTATGTGTAGTTAATATGTCACATTAAGAAACACACATGTCACATTAGTTGATATGTCACATAAAGAAATACACATGTCACATTACTTAATATGTCACTAATAACATTAATGATCAAGTGCTGCGCATTCACGTGAGGTATATAGAGTGCACCATACAACTGGATCATGGTTGGGTAAAATCAGGGCATCCAGGTCGGTCGCGGAACAGTTCCGTTCTCAGGACCATACACTCAAACAAATGTGCAGGCACAAAAATGCGATCGTTACACTTGTCTTCTTAACCAGCGACATCCGTTAGCCTTTGTGGGGCATGGGAAGCCCACAGTGGCCTGTGTTGGTGCCCAGTCTTTGTGGTCTTAAGAGGATCCATCATCTCTCAAGAAAAGGACTTAGGATCAAGAAGAAAAGAACTTGGGTTCCGACCTAATATAGGAGCCGCCTGAACAACCATGAAAAATGCCCGCAAGCGGTAGCTTCCTTCCTTCTTCCCAAAATTGAATCTTTAATTTTATTGATTTTGTGTAACATTTAATAACTCTTATCCTAATCTGCGTTTTCCTATTGTTTTTTTTTACCAAGACCTTCGACCTGATCTTTTGCCCTACGTGTTATCGACCTCAACGAGCGCTTGATAACTCGATGATCGGTTGAACCATGGCTTTCATCATAACTTCGGACGGCATTGATATGCCGAATAAAGTTAATGCGAGTTCTCCCGTCTACAATATGGTTTGTTTTTGAGTATTTACTATTAATGCATGGTAATTAACGGAAACTTTCTGGTGTGAAAGCTCAATAAAAAAGAACTAGTAAAGATATCATTACGATATAAATTTTATTGAAAAAGACATTACCTGAATTTAATTTTAAAGATGACATCGGACAAATGACGGCTTCCATTATCAATGTCGATTTTAGTCGATTTTCGAAGTTTCGTTCAACTCTTTGAAGCATATATTGGCGATGGCTTGGCGTATGCTGTTCTTCATATTAGGTAGAATATCCTCAACAGTCATTGTAAATAATTTATTTAAGATAACCCCATAAAAAATCACAGGGAGCCAAATCGTGGGATCGGGCCGGCCAAAGTTCGGGTCGTCAATATGCTGCAGCGACTCGAACGGAACTTATAAAAATTCAGGTATTGTGTTCGTTAATAAAATTTATATGTAATGATTTTTACTTGTTCCTTTTTTATTGAGCTTTCAAATCAAGAAGTTCCCGTGAATCGCCTACTGAATATTTCTCCGTACTCGTCCGCTATTTCTACTGAATATTTTTCCCTTGTCGTCCTCTTATTTCAATGAATATTTTTCTTAGTAATAAGCAGCGATCTGGAAATAGTTCTATCGGCTTTGGAACTTGAAGGTGAACACGACCATTTTTTCTTGTGATCTGCTTTAATTATCGTCTGTTCTTCGTAAGTCATGTTATAAGAAGCCATGCCAACCTGTTATCGGTGTTTTGTTACCTAAGTACTCGCTCTAAATTTTCGTTATGTTCATTCACGGTTATAATTCAGGATCGCTTTTTATTTAATTAGGAGACAGACGTTGACTTGCCTTGGCTTCTACCACTTATTGCGGGATGATGTTTTGACAACTTTCTGATATTGAATAAATATTCCCTTCCTGATAAGGAGAACAGGGTTTTTGGTATATTTAAATTTGTCCTTTGCCTTTTCTTCTGCTTTGGATTTTCCCTATCCATGGCCTCCTAATATTGCCCCTTGAAATTACGGCTGGTCTTCAAAGTTTTGAGCAAGGTTTAGAGGGTTGAAATGAAGTTAACATATCGAAATACATTGATGCGTCATCAAATTTATACCTAAATTCCTTATTTACTAATTTTAAACTAATTTATTTGTTAACATATGTTATACCTTTAGTTATTAATTACATACTTATGATTAATTAATTAATTATATACTTATAATAAACCATATTTACTAATTTATTTGTTGCTGTATGTTTTCTTTCGAAAAACTGACACTCTGGGGAGGGCGGCGACTGTCTGGAAGTTTCTAGCACGAGGGCAAGACGAGTTAAATATTTTTTAGCTATTTACCGGTTTTGAGGTCTGTCTTTCATTTATTACTTTTTATGTTATCAACAATTGGAATAGTTGATAGCCAGATGATTTTTACTTTTTATTGCTGAACGTGAACAAAAATATTTGTTTATTTGTCCACAATTATGCTGGGTCAGGTCTATTTGTATGTTATGACGAATCTATGTTGGGTCTGGTCTACTCGGATGTTATGACTAATCTGTTTTAATGCAAAACCACGCAGTATTTCTACCTAATATACAAGGACTCGTGCCTGATGTACATTTCTCAAGCTTATCGGCTTCCTCGACGGAGTTTGAGAATAAAAGTTAATTTATTGACCGCCTTTGTATTTAAGCCAACATTAGCTTAATTATTTCAGTCATACTTCTTCTTCAATGGCTACACTTAGGAAAGTGACTTAGTCAAATTGTCCGAATATTGACTCACTTTTTTATCTAACGCATGAGCAAAGAGCAGACGATAGTACTGGGCCTATACTTTAAAAAAAAAGTTAAGAGATCGTAAGTTCATCAGCCAATCATTGACGGCCTTTCAAGCAAAATCCACCAATCATAGACAAGAAAATAGTGCGTAAGTACTTACGTTCACTTAGCGAGTTTTGAAAACATGGTAGTCATACAAAAAAATGAGCATTTCTATTCGGACAAAATCTCCTTTATTTACCTGAGTATAGCAACGGGTTACTGCTGCATTTATATATCTTTTGTAGCGAACACCTTCGGCGCTGAGGTGCGACATTCACGCGGGATTTAGCGACAGGAATTAACGAAGGATATTCACAAAAGGATTTAATCCTACATACGTACAATGGCTGGTCCTGTGTGAACGGGTTAGTATAGGATAGGTTCCTCTTCGCTGGTCAGGACGGATGCAGATCAAAATACTTTCTTGTTATCTGGAGGGGAGATTAAATATGAGTGTAATTGTCTTTATATTTATGTGAATGTAATTATTTTTATAAATACATGAGTATAATTATTTTTATAAGGATAAATGTGATAAATAAGACGCCCCTGATGTGATGTGTGAGAATTCAGGCGAAGTCTTCAAATTGAAATGAATGTTGTCGATGATGACAACGTACAGTAAAGGGGTTTGGTGTACAATGTACTACTCATGATAGTGAGTACACAAGGCAGCAAGCAAACAGCGGACACAGTACACAAGGCAGCAAGTAAACTGCGTAGAGCCGTACACAGTACACAAGGCAGCAGATATACAGCGTACAAAACACACAGTATTCATACAGGCTGTATGTAGCTCAGACCTGCAGTTCTAGGACGTTTTATTGCGTTATATTGCCCAGCTCGAGTGAAGGAATTTTGCTGCCACCCATGAGACTTGGCAGCCTTTGTGTTACCGAATGTAGGCCTTTGTACAGGCAAATTTAGGCCTTTGTTCCCGGTCACCGCAGAACTGAGCACGTAAAGCTCCTGTGACTTACTGCAGGTCAGATCCGACGTCCTCAAGGATAAAGTCCTTAAAAGGAAAGAGCTTGTGGGAGAGTCCAATTTGAATCGACGTGCCGAAGCAGGAACTTTTTAAAGCTATTATTATTATTAAGTGGAGTCCTGACAATTTTTCAAATACATAAATATTAATTATCTATTCTGCACCAATGGCAGTAGAATTAACTAGAGTTAAGAACCGAAAAAAAATCTTATAAATATTTAGCGAAGTTTGTGTGTTTGAAACTGGGACCGGAGAGACGCTGTTTGGGTTCGTTTTATTTAAGGAAACTATCCTGCAGGATTATTGCCTGGACCTGGAATTTCATTCTTAGTGAGAGAATAGGGAAGGATTAGAGGAAAGGGAGGAAATTATTGGCTAAAAATTTAAATTATATTAATAAGTTGGTTCATTAATATTTTGAATTGTCCAGTCTCTAACATGTAACAGGATGCTAAACCTGTTCTTGTATTATACAAGTAATAACACTCCTTGTATCGTCATATGCATTTATTTTTCGAGCGCGAATTCCGAAAAAGTCTCGAAAAAACAACAAGTTAAAGAGCATAAAAAAGCGGAAAAATATAACTCAGTACTCACTGCAATGAGTGACAGAGAGCGCATTTTCTCGTCGACGAAAACGTGTAGTCACGGACAGACGGACGGACATGACGAGCACAATAGTGCCTTTTATCCATAAACGAGAAAATGCGCTAAAAACAAATAAAATAACAAAAAAAAAAAAAATAACAGAAACAGCGAAAAATATTATAAAAATAAAAAAAAACGAATAAAAAGATTACAAATTATTTAAAAAAAAAAAACAGAACAAAAAAAGTAAAAATTATTTAAAAAAAAACATAAAAAATTATAAAACAGCAGAAGGAACAGCAGCAGCTCTGAGTGCGCGGCAAAGAAAAGCAGGCCTGCGAGCGCCTGAGAGACGACGCATGAAACCCGCGCTTTATGACCACCGATATCCTGATTAATTGATGTCACGTTCAGTGCGTCATTACGGGACAATCACCGCACACAATCACCTTCACTAATCACTTAAGCCAATCACCTCTAAACATCACCTCCGCGAATCATATCCGCAAATAACTTTAGCCGATAACCTTAAAAAAATACTTAAAACCTTAAAACTCAGTACTCACTGCAGTGAGTGATAGAGAGCGCATTTTTTCGCCGACGAAAACGTTGTCACGGACGGACGGACAGACAGACGGACAGCCGGACAGACAGACAGACGGACATGGCGAGCACAATAGTGCATTTTTCCATAAAGGAGAAAATGCGCTAAAAATCATATCCAACAATCACCTAAAATAACCACCTTCGCTTCAAACATTCAGTTCCGAAAATCACTCCATATTATCCCTCTAACAATCACCTCTACCAATCCCTTGAGCCATCACCTTCACCAATCAACATCACCAATCAACCCATCAATAACTTTATCCAATCATTTCCATCAATCACCTCCAATGATCACCTGCACCAATAATTTCAGCCAATCACCTCCAACAACCTAATCAAAAGAATTAGCGTCCTAATGCACCGCAATGTCATCCGACGTTTGTAACAGCCCGGCCAGGATAAATAAATGTTACAATAAAGTGATGAAGTCGATGTACCAGTCGTTACTCATGTTGCTTCATCAAATGCGCCAATCCTGGTACTCTGAACTGTAACAACTGGGCCACCCTGCTTATTCTTTGTTGTCTCAAAGAATATCACATTTTCTGTTGAAAATTTTGTTCATTTCTTCCATTTTTCCACTATGCATCGGCAGTAATCAATACTGAACAATAAATATTTATTAACAAACAATATTCCCTTCCTTGACTTTTTAGCGTATTTTCTCATTTATGGAAAAACGGCGCTGTTGTTCTCTCCATGTCCGTCTTTCTGTCTGTCCGTCTGTCTGTCTGTCCGTCCGTGACTTCATGTTTTGATCGACGAGAAAATGCGCTCTCTGTCACTCACTGCAGTGAGTACTGAGTTATATTTTTTAGATTCTCACGCGAGAAATCAAGTTATGGAGCACACGCTACCGCAGTTTAACTTGGCACTGCCCCCTACGCAAAAAAAGCCATTTGTGATCGTAAAATTTTGGAGGTTTTACGTATTTACGTATTAGGATCAAATTCAAGTAGAACTACTATAGTGTCAATAGTATGTCATGTAAGGCCAGCAAGCCTTTATCCTTCAGTTGTATACCAGATTCCACCAAATACAGTTCCCCAAACCTATAGTCTCGTCTCAGCCCATCTTCCTCCTTAGCTTGGAATTTGAAGTCATACGATTAGCAAACGTAACAGCAGGTATGTACGCGGCTCTTGAAGAATAGAAACATTAAAGAATAATGGTTTTTCGGGGTTTTAAAGCCAAACCCATGGTTTGAAAACCATAGAATAAGGTTAAGAGGCTGCATCAAGGCGCTCAGCCGCGGTAGTCGCCTATGGAGATTCTTAACTATGAATTCGACAGATAACTCTCCTCATAAATAATATACAAGTGTGAAATTTGGAATGCTGTCTCGGCCAATTATTTTCAATTTGTAGACATTAAGATAAATTATGTAAACTTCATATTACCACTGTTATCGCTAACGAACGCGGCAGTCGCCTATGGAGATTCTTAACTATGAATTCGACAGGTAACTCCCCTCATTAATAAGATACAAGTCTGAAATTTGGAATGCTATCCTGGCTAATTATTTTCCATTTGTAGACATTAAGATAAATTATGGAAAACATTGTATTACTACTGTTATCGCTAATGGAAAATTTTTGAACCATGAGGATCGTAAAACGAGCGACTTTTCTAGCATTTTCGCGATACCAGTTGTTTTAACTCATTATTCTTCATTGATCGCTATAACAAGCATTTCTGAATCATTATTCTAGTAGTAGTTATAAAAGTTTTTAAAAACAGGTCAGTTAATTCGTGACCGTGAATTCATAAGCATGACCGTTAACTCATACACTTTACATATACGCCAGCTTACATTACATTAGACTCCCTTTGGACTTCGATTACTCGACTGTCAAATACAATAAGCTACCTGACGAAACTTATTTCTAGCCAGAAATATTTGCTTAGTTCATAATTACGGCTATTAATAAGAAAAAATAATTTTAAATAAGTTAAACAAATCATACATGAGCTTATAAAAATTCAGAAAAGCAAATAAAAATACAGATTCAAATGAACAATAAAGTATTGTACGCTATGGCGATCATAAAAAAATAAATAATTTAGATTGCCTTTCATTTTAAATGAACATGGGGATATTTCGGAAAGGTTTGATCATGTGACCCGTGAATCACCATTACCTGAATGATGGTGAGCAGTCAGATGTGTCACCATTACGTCGACAATAATAGCGTTCCGGATCATTAACTTTGTAATGAAATGATTTCGAATTTTTCAACAGAAAATATGATATACGATTCATTAGGTATGATGGCCGAAAAACATCACACCTGAGCTATTTCAGCCGACAAACATCAAACCTGAGCTATTTCAGCCGACAAACATCACACCTGAGCTATTTCAGCCGACAAACATCATACCTGAGCCTTTTCAGCCGGCAAACATCATACCTGAGCTATTTCAGCCGAAATACATCATACCTGAGCTATTTCAGCCGACAAACATCAAACCTGAGCTATTTCAGCCGACAAACATCATACCTGAGCTATTTCAGCCGAAAAAACATCACACCTGAGCTATTTCAGCCGACAAACATCATACCTGAGTCTTTTCAGCCGAAATACATCATACCTGAGCTATTTCAGCCGAAATACATCATACCTGAGCTATTTCAGCCGACAAACATCACACCTGAGCTATTTCAGCCGGCAAACATCATACCTGAGCTATTTCAGCCGACAAACATCATACCTGAGCTATTTCAGCCGACAAACATCATACCTGAGCTATTTCAGCCGAAAAAACATCATTCACAAATATTTAAGACGATGTTTATCTGAATAAAGGTTTAAATGAGAGTATTGAGATTCCTAGAAATGTACTTCTAAATAAAAGATTGATCAGTTATCATATATTTTATGGTATCCTCTTAAGCAGCAACCACTTCTTCTTTAAATTCAATAGAAGTTGAATTCCGTCATTATCAATCACACAAATAATTATTCTCATTAATAACCATGAGCTTTTGTTGCGTCCCACGTTTGTTAAACGGGTGATCCAAGCCAAGACTGCAATTAGAGTTTAGTTTTGTAACTAGAATTTATTGTTATAACAAGAATTTAGTATTCTAACTAGAATTTTGTATTGTAACTAGAATTAAGTATTGAAACTAGAATTTAGTGTTGTAACTAGAATTTAGTATTCTAACGAGAATTAGGCAATGTAACTAGAATTTAGTATTGTAACTAGAGTAACTAGAAAAGTTTATTAGTTTAACTTGAACTTAATATTGTAACTAGAACTTAGTATTGTAACTAGGTTTTAGTATTACAACTAGAAATTAGTGTTCTAACTAGAATTTAGTATTCTAACTATAATTTAATATTTTAACTAGAATTTAGTATTTATCTAGAATAATTAGAAGAAAATAACTAGGAAACTTGTACCCATTGAAGCCTATAAAGCGCTACCCCGAGACTCCCCCCCCCCCACCCCCCCCCTCCTTGACCACCTCTAAGGATTTTTTCTTCTCATTTCCAGGACTCGGAAGCCCCGGATTAGGAGAAGTAATGCCTTGCTTACTAATTCCTTACATGGGCAGGACAAGCGGAACTTCATTAACCTTTTCTTGTCCTTTGTTATTGACACTTATAGTTAAGGCATGTTTGGCAGGCAACTTAGTCGCTACAACTTGAGTTATAAACCAAAGTTGAATAGAATTATTTTATTATTATTTTTGAGTATAATTTTTAATTAAATAATTTTTAGAGAGTGGATGATGGTGATGAAGAAATGATGGTGATGAGGAGGTCGTCACTCACATACTTCACTTTAATTAACATGAGCTAAATACGAAAATGATATGTTGCACGTTCTTACAATAGCATAACATGGCATAGTGATGTCGGCGCTTAAGAATAGGCCTGTCGCCGATTCATGAACTTTTCGTAACTTGTCCAAAGGAGATCTAAAAACGGTTCCTTCTACCGGATTTTTTCCCAACTGTCGATAGTTTGAAATAGCTACTAGACTTCCACCAATGCACTGACTTTATTGAAATATTAAATCAGATTACGAAGATAAGAAGATATATTGTGTATATGCAGTGAGTGTATGTACAAAATCAAACCCTCCCAGTATATGCAGCCTGGAGCTCTGCATTTTTGGCTGGGTTCCGGGCATACGGGGGGGACGGGGGGGACGGGGGGGGGCGACACACGGCGGTGTTCCCACGCCTACGCTGGGTGACGTAAGGGCGACGCTTGGGCGACGCTTGGACGACGCTTGGGTGACATGTGGGTGACGTAAGGGCGACGGTTAGGCGACGTCAGGGTGAAGCTCGAGCGACGTATGGGTTACGTATGGGTATGAGCGACGCATAGGCGACGCTTGGGCGACGCTTGGGCGACATGTGGGTGATGTAAGGGCGACGCTTGGGCGACGGTTGAGCGACGGTTGGGCGAAGCTTGGGCGGCATGTGGGTGACGTAAGGGCGACGCTTGGGCGACGGTTGAGCGACGCTTGGGCGACGCTTGGGCGACATGTGGGTGACGTAAGGGCGACGCTTGGGCGACGGTTGGGCGACGGTTGGGCGACGCTTGGGCGACGTCTGGGCTACGTAAGGGCGACACTTGGGCGACGTCTGGGCTACGTAAGGGCGACGCTTGGCGACGATGCACGAGTGCAAAAAAAAAAAACAGGAAAATTTTTTATTTGATGATCAATTTTTGAACCAATTTCCGAATATGCTGGTCCTTATTCTTCCAGGTATATCGATCCTCATCCTTTCGGATAAAATGATTCACATTTATCTCAAGTAACTCTTCCTAGCCTGTTGATATACTATAGAATACCATTAAACATTTTCCTGTGTACAGCGTTAGCAGACAGTCGCGAAGGATGCGCGGCAAATTATTGTCCGTTCAATTTGTTCAATTTGATCTTTACTCTGCACTGGACACGTGCAAAAAATACATCGTATCCAGGCTTCTGAAATATTCCACCATCTAAAGCACTTTATATTCGTATTCGCAACGCGGAACGATTGTCTACTTTATAAAATAATTTAATTAAAAGCAAAGAAAACGCTAAGCGAACTCCGAAAGGTTTTCAATATCGATATGATGACTTTGCTTGGCGCTTTCTTTGCTTTTAAATTCCTTGTGAATTTGCGATATAAGCATACTTGTAATATAAGTACTTATCTACTTTCTTTCTAAGTATCGAGATATACACATGAACATCCGGTCATTGTGGCGTTCGTCAAGAAAAGGTCATATCTTGTCAAAACTTATGTAACGAAATAAGTTCTGATACTAAACAAATCATGTCAAGTCGAAGAATACGAAGGAAGAATATCAGTTTCATGTGGAAATAGTTGCTTAGTTAATTATCTCTCACATTACCGCCTTTGTAGTTAACGGCATTCGCATGCACAGAAGATTTCAAAACTTACACTAAGGCCTACGGTGGAAGGTGGATTGTCAACTATAAAATATTATTTAATTATTTAGGTATTATAAAATGTTGATAATTCTAGTCGCTCTGTAATAGCATTACAAGAAATTCATCTGCTCGTTCTCAATTCGAACTTTTATTATTTAAAATTAAGAATGTGCCGGCCTCGGCTGGCCGATACGACGAAAGTAGAGGCTGTGTTTATTTTCATTATTAATAATAAAGGCTGCGTTTATTTTCATTATTAATTTTTTCATTATTAATAATAAATATTATTCTTAATAATAATAATATTTTCATAATAATAATAATAAAGAAAAAGCTTCGTTTCCTCACCGACTTAAAATAATATTTCCTCGCTCATCTTATCATAAAAATAATGCGAAGTTCGACCACCTGTCCGTGCCTTTGTTCAGTTTACCTGTTGACTTATTTACCTTCAATAAAAGACGAAGGGTTTCCCTTTCTGCCAGCAGTCCCGTGTGATGAAATGCTTTTAGTGAGGAACTTCCTGCCAGTTTTCATCCCTTCAACGACAGTCAAAATATTTCCATGCGACCCGGAAGAAGATCCAAGCCTTCCAGGGGGAGTGAAAATCATACAGCGCTGGAAAAAGGAAAAAAAAAATTTATTGAAGGAAAATTTTGTGGATAGCAAAGGCGATTCAATCAGAAAAATTTAATGCAGTTTACTTTATATTAAAATGAACAGCGCTGTCTGAGGATGAAAATGCGTAGGAAATAAATTCTAGAAGCGAGTAATGAAGCGACGATGAATTACTAATTGTTATGTCGCTTCAACCATAACGGCCCAGTGGTTAAGTTTCAGGTATAGCAGGTTAGGGTACAGTCTTGAGAGGATATCAACCTTCAAATATACAAGCCTTATTTGTGGAAGGTTAAACGAAGTACGAAAAACATGAGCTTAGAATTAGTTTACAGGAGCTTATTTTAAAAGAGACTAAATCAAATCTAGAGGATAGAGCATCCTAATTAGAAAATCTAGCTTGCAAACTATAATAATAATAATAATAATAATGATAATAATAATAATAATAATAATAATAATAATAATAATAATAATATAATAATAATAGCGGTTTCAGCGTTTATTAGGCCGTAGGCCTGTCGCCGATTCTTAACATCGCAAAACCACAAAACTTGCAGCAATATTTTTATTAATTCAGATCTAAAGTTGATGTATTAATCAATGATATTCATGACGCTGGTTATTATTGTTTTTTTTTTGTTGTGATGATAAATTGACGAGTCTTGTCAAGCTGAGCGCGAGAAAAAAGCGCGGCCCATAGGCTCACTTCGTAGGCCTAACGAACGCTTTTGTTCCGAATTATTTTGACGGAAACGGAAAAGTTTTTCTGTAACGAAAATACGGCGAAGACCGTTGACGATAGTGGCAAGCTCTGAGCAGCGCAGGATGTGATTCATTTTTTATTATTTTTGAACGATTACATTTTTCTAATGGCATTATGAAAATAAGGTAAAAAAACTGGCATTAATTGTTGTTCTAATGGACAAAAACAGTAATTGAAAGATAAGAGGTTATACATTCTCTATCGCAATTCACCGAAGATGCACGGCATGTCCAATAATCATTGTTCAATTTGAGAATGATTTAGCCCCATTACTTTAGGCGAAGTTTAGCCCCCATACTTTAGGCTAAGTTTGAACGACAAGCGTTCCTTTTAATTTTGAATTATAGCTAAAATGATTTGCATGAATTTTAATTAGCCAATCACTTGGCCGATTTACATTACAATAACAATTTGAAATTATATTTATCAAAATTTAAATTTTTAGAGTCAATGAAATTTTTTGTGATATTGAAAAACTAAACTGAATGAAATCTATGCTAACATTGCTGATCAATTTAAAAATTTCTTGCCAATTGACTAATAAAAAACCTCTAAGGATTTCTTATAATAATAATATTATAATATAATAAGGATTTTCTTATAATTTCGCGGGCTTCTGATGGCATTACGCTGATCCGTCAGGGCTTCCAGTTCCGGACGCTCACGGCGGTCCGCACAAAACTTGTGACGTTCCATCAATGCTCGACGATGCATTCATTTGTTCGCAAAAAAAAACGACAAGAACTCAACCGCCATTTTGTACGATTGTATCGATAAAAGAATTTATCTAGGTCAAATAGGACTTATTGATCGCGACTAGGCCTTTTATCGATCCAGGGCGGCTGGATAAAACGGTTAGGTCGAATCTGCGAGCTTTTGTGCAGAGAATGACACAGTGCAGCCTCTTGGGCCGCAGGGCACCGCATTCACTCAGGCTTGGGTCGAGCTTTTCTTTGTTAATCTTGCACGCTCTAAATTATGGGCCTTGAATCATTCGAACTTTCCGCTTGAATATCGTGCTTTTGATTCAAAAATGCACTTGGAAGTACTAATAAACTGAGATCTTGAATTAGCTCTTCCTGTTCGTTAAAATATATTATGAAACATTGATTCAAAAATATATTTATTTTGAATTGATTTATTGATTGTTTTGATTTTCTCATTGAGTTTCATTGTTTCAGCGTTGATTTGAGTATCTAACGAGCGGACGTATCAAAGTTTCCTTCGTTATTTTGTTCATAACTTCATTTACACGACCTATAATATTCAGTTTAAAATAGCTGGCGATGTGCACTTATTCATTTATTTGGGAGCCCCAGCTGCAGTGTACTAACTCATCGTCATAGTTAACACTAGACCATGAAGAAGACCACCGCTGCAGTGTACTAACTCACTGTCATAGTTAACACTAGACCATTAGTATAGTATAGTATAGTATAGTATAGTATAGTATAGTATAGTATAGTATCTTCGGCATTAAAGAGTAGGCCTGGATAGGCCTGTCGCCGATTCTTGTGAAAGAAAGCCATCAAGCATTGCCGTCCGAAGACGATACGACAGCGATTTAGACATTGGAACAACAGGCTTCGATCTTGGCTCCAGCCGATCGCCGGCAATTATTTGGCCACCTTAACACCACAATCTTAATCAATGTAGCGACAGAGGGAATTTCGAGATTTGGGGCAGATAGGGAGATGATGTTAATATAGCTTGTTTTTGGTTTGCGTTCAGCATCTTTGGCCCAATGCTGGCGTTAATATGGACTTTTTGCGTAAGGAAGACAGGACTGAATATTATTTGCTCGATAATTTTTCAGGATACTTTAGACAGTTTAGAGGAACGAAACGGGAAACTGGCTGACTGCTTTATTACTGACATTATCTGAATTGATTCAAGCTGAAATCTCGTGTGTCCATCTGTAGGCTCGTGTGTCCAGCTGGAGGCTCGCGTGCCCAGCTGGAGGCTCGCGTGTCCAGCTGGAGGCTCGCGTGTCCAGCTGGAGGCTCGCATGTCCAGCTGGAGGCTCGCGTGTCCAGCTGGAGGCTCGCGTGTCCAGCTGGAGGCTCGCGTGTCCAGCTGGAGGCTCGCGTGTCCAGCTGGAGGCTCGCGTGTTATATTCATAATATATGTATGACCTTTCTATTCATCATATATGTAAGACCTTTGCGTTCATCATATTTGTCTTACCGTTGTATTCATCATATATGTGCGACCTTTGCATTGCTTTCGATGAACATGCAATCAACACATGTATGATGAATGCAAGACCACGCTTGTTCAACCAATTAGAAGCTTTCAATGACTGATGAATGCACAGTCATTAGATGAGTGAAAAATCTGAAAATATTATTCACGTAGAATAATTAGAATGCATCCATGAGTGATAAATGCAGATGAATTGACGCACGAAGAATCCATTTTATTTAAAATCAGACGGACTCATGAGGTCAAGTATATTGAAGGATGAATGTCAAAAAAATGAACGTAATGGCGTTGTGAATAAAATAGATGAATTTACCCTGCGTGTATGATGAATGGTCGATCAATGCCTGAGATGTGTAATGGAAGTGTGTGTCTGTGTTGAAGCCTGAATAATGGCAATGAGTGAGTAATGGATCAAACGTGCTGTGAATTCCTGGATTAAAGAATGTGATCTTAAATGGCCATATATATTTGCATGATTAATATAAAGGCCATATACATATAATTTTCATACATATATGAAAAAATGAAAAAGTTTTTATGAATTCGAATGACGCCAACTGCTTCGGTGACTAAAATACCTAGTCCGAAGGTAGTTTCTGTTTAATTTAAATAATACAGGTATTCCTAATCATATGATTAATAAAATTTCAATTATAATTGCTGGTCAACGAGCTTTAATTACTCTCTATCTAATATTGATTAAGCAATTATCCGTTATTTTTCCATTTGTATTAAATTCATCATAAACTAGCATTTACCCGACTCCAGTCATTTTAATTCAACTAATAAACAGAATATAATTTCGAAACTTTACCTGAAGCTCATCAATAATTAGCTGTCTATCCTAAATAAATTATGTAAATTAATGCCTCTGTAACATGGAACAATAATTGAACAGCCCTTTAAGCTAATCGATTACGATGAATCTGAGGCTTGACCGGTCTTACCAGACCAACTTGGCTGGTGGCCTTGACATGGTCTAGTATAAAAGGTCTAGACAGACCAAAGTCAGGCTCTACTTACCCACCAGACCCCTTAGCGCCGGTGCTGTTGCTGCCTAGACCACAGGCTAGACCTTACCTAGACATATCCTACCCTAGAATCTTCCTAGATTACCATGAGTAACATGAAGGTGAGTACACGTCATAGGATTGACCGAACATAACAAAATTGTCCAAAAATGAGTGAATGTTGTCATCATTTTTGATAATAACACTTCTCGCTGTTTTTTACATAAAAACAAATTTTGTTTATAAACACTGGGCGATATAGTTAACCATAACCGCGCTGTATTTCTATAATCGAACTATAATTCGTCAATTTCAAAATATGTACATTTTAAAATATATTAGCCCATCCATGATCAGTATATTTCCTAGCATTACCTACAAAATTTTTAACACAATTATTATAACGCAATTATTATATAATTATAATTATCGCCAGTGTCCTGTTAGGTCTCACAATTCCCTAAAGCACGAATTTTATAAAAGGGGAATCAAACGCAGTTAATTTTTCGGAGATATCAAAGTGGGTCTCAGGAAGTTGGGGCCATGAGTTGCTTTAGTTTAATTTGATGAAGCTTTCTTAAATTTGACTTTTCGTCAATTTTTTCAGCTCGTAACGTTGTTCTGGTCAACGATGACGTGATAACGTATACATTCAGTGTGTCCATACATTCACTGTATTCAAACATATAGTATACCCATACATACTGTGTTTCCTACAATCAGTATATACATATATACTGTATGTACTGTATATCCAAACAATCAGTGTATCCATGCATACTGTGTATTGAAACATATAGAATATCCATACATACTATGTATCCATACATGTATAGTATCCATACATACTGTGTATCCCTGCATTCTTTGTATTCAAACTTATAAAGTATCCATACATACTTTGTATCCATACATGCAATATATCCATACATACAGTTTATCAGTACATACTTTCTATCCCTAATCCTTCTTTCTGTGGCCGCCCCGCTGTAATTGAAAACATATATATTTCAATATCTCTCCAATGAATTTTATTTTAATACTCATTTCAGTAATAAACTGTCTACAATATCAACCCAGAGAAACATAAGTAACAGCTGAAGCCATTTAGTGAATACAATATTATTGCTGCTCTGCCTTCGTCGGAGCCAATACCCGCCTTAATCTTCAGGAGCTGGTTGCCAATTTTCCTCCTCTATTTCCCCAATGATTGGCCTATGATTGGCCAATGATTGGCCTATGATTGGCCTATGTTTGGCATATCATTGGCCTATGATCAGCCAATGATTGGCCTATGATTGGCTGGAGGAAATTTGTTCAACTTGGACCCAGACTTTGTATTGAGAGCAGGCGCTCTGAGGTGTGATTTACGCGCCGCTCTGACCTCGGCTATGGCCCTGAGTAACCCAGACTCATGTTACCCAGACTCATGTTACCCAGACTCATGTTACCCAGACTCATGTTACCCAGACTCATGTTACCCAGACTCATGTTACCCAGACTCATGTTACGCAGACTCATGTTACCCAGACTCATGTTACGCAGACTCATGTTACCCAGACTCATGTTACCCAGACTCATGTTACCCAGACTCATGTTGCTCAGAAACCATCAAATGAGTCAGGCAATTCTGTTGAGGTGTCTGTTGATAAAATAGGCGATGAACTGTCTGTTGATAATATAGGCGATGAACTGTCTGTTGATAATAAAGATGCAATTCTGCGCCTTCAAGTTTGCAAATCCTGCTCCTGCGCTTGCATGTTGGCGCCCAGCCTTGCGGCAAAAAAAATATACTTCTGAGAAAAAAATTGGCTGCGTGCGAGAACAGTCGCACCGACTGAGCATTTGCTCCTAATTCATATTCCTGCCGATTGTAAATTTGTATCGACATTACATTTACCTTTACCCAGACTGTACACTAGCACTGACTGTACATTAACTTTGACCGTACATTAGCACTGCCTGTACATTATCACTGCATGTACATTATCACTAACTGTACATTAGCACTGACTGCACATTATCACTGACTGTACATTAGCACTGACTGTACATTAGCACTTACTGTACATTAGCACTGACTGTGCATTAGCACTGACTGAAAATTAGCACCGTTTGTATTTGAGCACTCACTGTACAATCACACCCGCTGTACATTCTCATCGACTGTACATTCACACCAACTGAGCGTTGCTCTTCAGAGCGTTCAGGCCGCTTTAGTTCAATCCTGTAAATTCGAATTTTGGACACTTGACCGAACATTTATCAGCTCACGGAGCTGGCGATAAAACTAACTGATTTTCTTAACCCCCTCATTCCCCTTAAAAAGGTGGAAAATTGATCCCCTTCGCTGTGGGAAAGGAGATTTGACGAGGTATTCTAAATTCTCACCTCCGCATGTGAGATTCGCTCCAACACTCGCTCCGCGCAAGGGTTAATTAATTGGAGTGTTGAATCTCGCCGGTGAGAAGGGTTCACACTGCGCACCTGTCATAGGCTCAATAACTTCTGAAATGAGGTTTTCATATTGTTTTAAGTTTACTTTCAAAGCCATCAAAAAAAATAATCATCAAACCACAAGTAAAATATTGTACTCACCATCCAGAGCAGCAATAATTTCGAAGTAGCAGAATTAAATATTCAGATTTAATCATATCGATTTTAAAGGCAATGGCTGGCGTTTACAGCCAATAAAACTGAGGTCTAAATATTAAGTAAGCCACTGATTTGGTAAAACTTCATCTCAGAAAATATTAGTGATGAAATGTGCTCTCCATAAACAACACAATTTCTTTCATCAGTTAATCAGAGCCGCTGGGTCAAGGAGCTTGGTGAACGGCGTCTGCATGTGCCTGTAAATAAATTCTCTTTTAAATTTAATGTAAATTAGATCGGTTGCTTACAAGACATACAATGTCTTCCAACGCATGTCTGTTCCACTAGCGTGGCCTCCAAATTGTCGGGGCACACTTGCAATTTAAATGGCTTGCCAATTTACTCCAATAAATTTGAGCCTATACTGGCCTGCTGGATGAACCTCCTGGGGCCTAACCTTGCACGTGCTCCACGTGTCTGCCCTGACCGGCGCTACGTGTACTGAATGAGGATGTACGGTGAGCGCGGCGATATGCGCAGTGTAAGTGTAGTGTAGGTGATAGGTGAGTATGTACAATTATACACTCGAACTTAGCTATATTAATGATACCTAGAAAGTGTAGTGTAGGTGGTAGGTGAGTATAGTCACTCAAGGCTTAGCTATATTAGTGGTACCTGCAGAGTGTAGTGTAAGTGGTATATGGGTATGTACACATGCAAGAGGCTTTGTTATATTAGTGGTACCTATAAAATGTAGTGTAGGCGGTAGGTGGATATAATCACTCGAGCTTAGCTATATTAGTGGTACCTATAAAGTGTAGTGTAGGTGGTAGGTGGTAGTTACATTCAAAGCTTTGATATTTTATTGGTAAGTGTAGCGTGTATAGTGTAGGTGGTACCCTCGAGGCTCTCCCTCGAGTAGGTGATATTGTAGGTGGTACCTTCGAGGTACCCTGTACATCGGCCGTGCTGGTGATTCTGGTGCTTATATTATTGAATATTTAGGTAAGCCAGGTGTTCAGGTGGTTTGCCGACTGAATATTTTGGTGAGAACTTCCTGGTACATCGATAATACGCTTCCTAGTCCCGAATTATAATTGAATTCGTGAAATTATTTGATGTCAGAAAGTTGAATTGAATGATTTTATTTATTTCTAGTGTGGAATCATTTCTACGTTGCCTCGGTACTCGGATGAGGACTTGGAACACATTGATATTTGTACCATGCGAGCGTGCAAGCTCATCAATAAATTCACTGTAACAAAAATTGCAAAAATAGGAAGCCATTGCTTAAGAATACTTCGATATTATAGCATGGCGACGATAAAAGTAAAACAAACAAATTTAATTATTAATCATTTTGCTCGTATCCTGTCGCATTCATTTATCTTCTCTAAAGCTTCACCATTCGTATCCTGCCGCATTAATTTATCGTCTCTACAGCTTCACCGTTCGTATCCTATACCGCGTAAACCTACAGTTCCTGCAACCAAACCTTGACCGAGATCGAGATCGTCTGCTGAGCGCACTGATCTTGATCTGCTAGGTCGACAAGCAAGGCCGATCTGCAATTAAGCAATAAATTCTCGATATATTTTGTGAAGACAATTGCTGCTCGCGGCCCTCATGTTAACCAGGAACTGACCAGCCGACTGCAACACATGGTTTACTGGGGCGGTTCTCTCGTGTGCAATTATGGCCCTGGCATTAGCGAAGCTTCGACTGAGCTTGCATAGATTCATTTTCTTCCATTTTAAATGTTGTACTTTATTTTAAGAAATAAAATTAGCAACATTTTGCTGCTCAGTGCGTAATTCTGTTATTTTTTTGTAAAGTTTTTTTATTTTCCGAAAATCTATAAACTCCGACTGAGAAGCAGTCCAATTTTAACGCAAACTTCATTGGCGTTAAGTTTGGTGGTCGTTCCTATGATGAATAAAACTGATGTAAATTAGTTTATATGTTTTTAAAACAAACAGTGGGTGGCCTTGCAAGTAAAATTCATCATTTTCTCAATTATCTCATTTGACTTAGGTTATTATATAACTGTTCATGTCATTATGTTATTACTCACAATAATGCTCTCATATTGCAGTGCTCATAGCCCGCTGCCTATAGACATCTGCTCACAACAAAAATGGTTATTAAGCATGAAAATCAAGGCATTTATGGCCACACTTTTCCTGAAAGACTTTCATCGTACGCAGAAGCGTTAAAGATTAGCACTGGGACATTAAAGATATAATGATAGGATATGAGCGGAAGAGATCTAATCCCCACACATTCGAGATAGATAGTTTAATAGCTGCCCTATATATAACTCTTATCTATATTCTGTACCCTCTAATCACCCATATGCTCTGCACCCTCTAATCACCCATACTCTTCACCGTCTAAACATCCATACTCTGCACTTTCTAATCACATATACTCTGCACCGTCCAAACATCCATGCTCTGCACCCTCTAGTCACCCAAACTCTGCACCGTCCAAACATCCATGCTCTGCACCCTCTAATCACCCATACTCTGCACCGTCCAAACATCCATGCTCTGCACCCTCTAATCACCCATACTCTGCACCGTCCAAACATCCATGCTCTGCACTCTCTAATCACCCATACTCTGCACCGTCCAAACATCCATGCTCTGCACCCTCTAATCACCCATACTCTGCACCGTCCAAACATCCATGCTCTGCACCGTCTAATCACCCATACTATGTACCGTCTAAACATCCATGCTCTGCACAAGTAAAAATGTTTCACTAATGTTCTCCCCATTCACTGCTCCTGCAGGCGCTTCTGGTCTTCTCCGTAACTCTGACTGCAGTCATGGGGCTGCCAAAGCCATTCCCCAGCGGGGGATCAGCAAGCAACTCCCCAGCCATCGCTCCCCAGTTCCCCTACAACCCCCTTAACTACGTCAGGACCAAGACCGACGAGCGGGTAGATGGGGAGAGAGGCGCTTACACCTTCGACATCGAGACCGAGAACGGCATCTCCATGTCAGAGGCCGGCCAGAGCGACGACTCGGCTGAGTCCATCGTCAAGGCTGGCTCATATTCGTGAGTAAACCTAGGTCAGGGCTGGGTCGTATTCGTGAGAAAATCTTGGTCAAGGCTGGGTCATATTCGTGAGTAAACCTCGGTCAAGGCTGGGTCATATTCGTGAGGAAACCTAGGTCAAGGCTGGGTCATATTCGTGAGTAAACCTCGGTCAATGCTGGGTCATATTCGTGAGGAAACCTAGGTCAAGGCTGGCTCAAATTCGTGAGTAAACCTAGGTCAAGGCTGGCTCATATTCGTGAGTTAAACCTAGGTCAAGGCTGGGTCATATACGTGAGTACACCTAGGTCAAGGCTGGGTCATATTCGTGAGTAAACCTAGGTCAAGGCTGGGTCATATTCGTGAGCAAACCTTGGTCAAGGATGGGTCATATTCGTGAGTAAACATAGGTCAAGGCTAGGTAATATTCATGGGTATGTTTATGTCTTTATTGCAAGGTATTTCAAATTCCGTTTGACGAAAAAGTGCTCCAGAGATATCCTCAAAATATTAATTGTTCGGCGGTCTCAATAAAAAAATTAGCGTTGGCGGACGCACGCATGCACAATGCCAGGAACCAGCGGCAGTTTTTCTCTTAACTGAAAGCTTTTAAACACAATAAGTATGAAATATCCCGCATAAAAATATTTTAGTTACACGAATTCTAAATGAAATTATATAAGCTACATCCTCTACACTCCTTTCACTCCTGCCCATCCCTGGTGACAGGTTCACGCTGCCCGACGGCAACCTGTTCGAGCTGAAGTATGTGGCGGACAAGAACGGTTTTCAGCCCGAGTCTTCCTACCTGCCAGTGCCTGTAGCCTTCCCTCACCCCATCCCTCAGTTCGTGCTCGACCAGATCGAGAAGGCAGCGAGGGAAGACGCTGAGGCTGCGAGGGCAAACGCATAGCGAGGAGGCAATTGGTTAATTGTGAAGGAAATGCAATGATTTAGGTGATAATAGGATAATCGAGGAGGTAATAAGATAATTGAGGATGCGATAAGATAATTGAGGCGGTCATATAAAGAAGTATAGGTTAATTGAGAAGGAAATGCAATAATTTAGGAGATAATAGGATAATTGATGAGGTAATAAGATAATTGAGGATGCGATAAGATAATTGAAGCAGTCATACAATAATTGAGTAATGAAAAGGATTAATCAGGATGTAATAAAATAATTGAGGATACAATAGGATAATTGAAGCAGTCATACAATAATAGAGGAATCAATAGGATAATTGAAGGGCCATATAATAATTGAAGCGTACAAAGTTATGTGCCCACCATGACGTTGGACTAACCGGTTGATGCATATCTACGAACAAAACTCCAAAAGCTAGCCCAACATTCAAGTTCAATAAATCCTTCCTCATAAGAATCGTAAGTTATTACGACTGAGAATGTAAAGAACGTTCCGAATTGTGTTTCATTTTTTGGATAAAATTGATTTTGGAGTGCAATTTAATATTAAAAATATTCTGAAATGTCAACTCACTTTGCATCGATAAATTTTAAATCCAAAGTTAACGGTTCCTAAAGGTTCATATTCTACTGCTTTATTTAATCATTTATCAGAATAAAGAATGAAATAAATGAAATGTAGAATAATGAGATCTGTAAACATGCCAAACTCGCAGAAGTTTTCTGCATGTTGCGATAAATTAGTTACAATCATGAGATGCTGGTTGATAGCAGACTACTTTCAAACAACATACGATCTCTTCAACACTTTCAAACAACATGCGATCCCTTCAACACTTTCAAACAACATGCGATCCCTTCAACACTTTCAAACATTCAAACAATATGCGATCCCTTCAACACTTTCAAACAATATGCGATCCTTTCAAGACTTTCAAATAACATGTGGTCCCTTCAACACTTTCAAACAAAATGCGATCCCTTCAATACTTTCAAACAACATGTGGTCCCTTCAACACTTTCAAACAACATGTGGTCCCTTCAACACTTTCAAACAACATGTGATCCCTTCAACACTTTCAAACAACATGTGATCTCTCCAACACTTTCAAACAACAAGCGATCCCTTCAACACTTTCAAACAACATGCTATCCCTTCAACACTTTCAAACAACATGCGATCCCTTCAACACTTTCAAACAACATGTGATCCCTTCAACACTTTCAAACAACATGCGATCCTTTCAACACTTTCAAACAACATGCGATCCCTTCAACACTTTCAAACAACATGTGACCCCTTCAACACTTTCAAACAACATGTGATCCTTTCAACACTTTCAAACAACATGCGAACCCTTCTCATCGGCAGATTTTGTATTGCGATCGCAGATCGATCATTTAAAAAATACGATCGCATTTTCGAGTCGCTGACTGCAAAAATTACCTTAACCTAATAGTTATTTATTCCAGCAGTAATGTTAAGTTTTGTAACCATTTAAATCTTTTTATGTTTTTATTAATAACTCTGTGCATAGTATTAAAACAATATTATTTAACCCTTGACAATTACTAAATACATATTTTAAACGAATTAATCTTTTCATTATTTACCAGCCTTTTTTAGGAAAACTGACTTTCCTGATCAATAAGTAGTCGTAATGACTGGTAAGAACTGGTCAGATATAAGACTAATTTGAAGTATTTATGATTGGTCAGAGATAAGTAAAAGCCGTTAAGTTTCGAGTAGTGAAACTTAAAAAATTAAATTCGCCCTCCGACACTTGAGCCTCCACCGTTATATAGAATTACTATAATCTTTTTATCACAAGACTTAGGTACAATATCGACGAAGTGACCTTTTTCCCCTACCTTACCATGTTCTTGTTCACCTTCATCTGCAAGAAAGTTCTGGTAGGAATAACATTGCAAAAACCACACACTGGCACTTCAGGTAGGCAGACCAGAGCAAGAAGTGCGCCAGTTCTGGGCAGTAAAGACGTAATCTGAAGGCGATCACAGCGCCCCTGGGATGGTGGCGGCCTCTGATCGGCTGGGGCGTGGCAGTCAAGCGATGCATCCCCGCCACGTGGGAAACTTTTAAAACTTAGAACAATTATACGATCGAACCATTCAATGATAGAGCAATTAAACGATAGAGCAATTTAACGATAAGGCAATTACACGATAAGGCGATTACACGATAGGGCAATTACAGGATAGGGTAATTAAAAGATATGACAATTAAACGATAGGGCAATTAAGCGATAAGACAATTTCAAGATTGAGCGATAAAAATAAGCGATAAAACCATTGTATGATGAGAAATTAAAAAAAAACAATTACGCGATAAGGCAATTAAACGATGGGGGCAATCACGCGATAGGGCAATTAAATGATAGAGCGATAAAACTCTAGAGCAAATAAGCGATAGAACAATTGGATGATAAAAAATTTAAAGAAAGAGCAATTAAATGATAGAAAAATTCACACCAACAAGTAGGTCTGGATTACAGCTTTAGTGTTCAAATAAAAATATACAGGAATTTGTTGTAATGCCTTTCATGTACAGCATTTAGAGCTTGGATACACAAGAAAAAAGTATGATCTTATCATACAGACGTGTACTTGCTCAGAATCTTTGAATTCTTCCTGCCTGTTTTTTTCCCGTTTGCAGAACTAGTATTCACCTCTGCATAAAATGCAATGATCATTTATTTAAACTTTGATGTGAATAAATAAATATTTTGCGATATCAATCTGCGCGTCTCAATAGTTTATTGGTTGATTTTGCTTTGTTATAGGCAGGAGAAGGGTTGCTATTTAACTTGATCGACGAGTTTAATTAGGTTTAATTAAGTTTATCGATATAGCGTTGAATTTTGTTTAATATGATTCTTTGTGTTTATACGTTGAATTTCTTATTAACTTGTGATGGTTTTATATTTTAGAATAATTACTTCAAACTCTTCCGGGATAGCCAGAGAACTGAATAACAAAGTCGAGTATAAATTAATTATGAGCCTACCTAATAAATTAGGAGCCAGTCAATTATTCAAACAATGAAGTGACTGCCCTGGAGGGTAGCATGCCACAGCCCTGGAGGGTAGTATGCCACAGTCCTGGAACGTAGCATGCCACAGTCCTGGAGGGTAGTATGCCACAGCATGAAGGGTAGTGTTGCCGGCGCGTGGATGCGGGTGGGGTCAGAAGGACCCACTTTATGCGTCTCTGGCAACCTTGTAACTACAGTGGTTGATGGAGTAAAATGAAACAGCAGCAAATACCAGTAGACTGAATTATGTATCGTCCATAAACACACAATTTAGCAAGTGGCAAGGTTCTAGATGTACCGAAGTAACCGAACAATGGTCAAGACAACTAATAGACAGCTCAGATGGTTAGGTATAGCCTAGGGTGGATATTGAAGAGTAAGCTAGGTATAGCTTAGATGCAAACCAAGAATGAGGTACTGAATAAACTACTACTGTCTCTTATACACATCTAGATGTGTATAAGAGACAGGGGTAACATGCCATAGCTCCTAAAGTGTAGCATGCCACAGCCACGAAGGGTAACATGCCACAGCTCCTAAAGTGTAGCATGCCACAGCCACGAAGGGTAACATGCCACGCGCATCAGCTATGATCTAGCGAGACCCAAGGTGCTAAGTTTGCTATTTTAAATAAAAAAAATATTTTACGACGATAATATATTTTCTACGCTGATCATACAAATAAATCATTGACGTTGTCATGACGTTCAGAGTGCTCGCTATATGCAGATCATAGATCGCTTCAATTCATGTCAGGATAAAAATATTAAAAATCTATTCGAAAACTTAAATCTTTACAGTTCTCCATCAAAATCACACTGTCAGTTTCTATTATTGATTTGTAATTTTTGCCACAACGTAGCCTTCAGAAAAAACTAAATCGTTAAATGCTGACTCTCAACTGGATGCGGTAGACGGCAGCGATCGTTGGCAACAGTTTTCTTAATGGATTTATTTTTCAGAGAGACGTAAAACATGTACAAAAATTCAAGAAAGTCTTTTTAGTTAGTAATGAACTGGCATATTTCAACACGAGAACATTTAATTAGACATTCATTTAAATTCAGTTACATTATTGATTCCTATGCAGTAGTCAAACCTGAAAGCGCAGTTGCTGCTGGTAGCGTTTTCTTAGCGAGCAAAAGTTACTTGCAGAAAACTTTCTATGGTAAACTATTCAATACCATGGGAAATGATTTATGATAGATTTAAACCAGATTTTTACATTTATTCAGACGAGACTTTTCAAACGATTATATTTCGGGAACAGCAGATGGCTGAGCTATTTATCTGAAAATAAACCCCAATTCCATTTTTCCAGCCACCTTATTTGATGTGTAAGAAACAATTATTTCCTTGAACAAGACGACCTCTGTCAACTCCCTCAGCACGCTGCACCGCAACCGACTGGATATTTAAGCTTCTACACCGCGCCATTGTGGGGAAAAGCTCTGTTAGCGCTAACTCTGCTACACCGCGCCATTGTGGGGAAAAGCTCTGTTATGGGAAGAACTCTGTTACATTTCCTCTGTTGTGTCACAGTAAAGGCCCGTTTACACTAGTGGCAACGACATGCGCTTTGAGTCGTTTGCTGCAGTGCCTCACCGCGCACAACCGTTTACACTACTTTTGTACTCGGTTGTTTGGGACCGCGCGCTTTGAACACTAGTTGCCACCTAGACGTCAATGACGATGGAAGTCACCGAATTTGAGCTTTGGGCCATTGTTCTCGGGTGTGTTGCGGTCCGCCATTCTGCGCACTATGCCATTTGTAAACGAGAACTCAGCATAGGCATCATAATTAGAGAAGTAGCACATTCAAAAACATACAGTTTATAAAAAATATAGTCTATTCTTAAATAAAAAGCTCCAATATTCGTACCGATATTACATCATCCTTTGAAATCGCTAAACGGTAATGCATAAATTGCCAGGAGTTGCTAAAATCACATAAACTAAGCACGTCATGTAAAAATAACTTACTTCATTTGTATTTCGATTTTTGGACTCCTTTGACCGAACACTCCATAGACATTCATGTTCTCTATAAAGTTCAATTAGGCTCTCTACTAGAGAGTGACTCCAAACGAGAGTGGTGCTTAGTCGACATTTGGAGTGCCGGACCAGCGTACACAATCAACCTTACTAGACCACAGACATCTATCTACTAACTAAGAATTTAAAAAAAAGAATAGTCCACAAAAATTCATATCTTTATAGAAAACGTTTCGGAGACCAGCTCCATAGTCAGTTCGTAGAATCTAGAATAATAAATTAATACATTGAAACCATAGAACGAATTGAATTTCTTTAATTGATCAATTTAGATTTTCAATTTGATTTAAATTTTTATTTCAATTTAAATTCTTAGTTAATTTGCGATTTAAGCATACAAGTGATATCAATTCTTTAATAGCTATCTACTAAGCGCCGCGCTTGTGTTGCATGAGGCATGGCCCCTGTCAATCGCTAGCTCGTCAATCGGTCAAGAAGCGCATGCAGAGGCTGCAAAGCGCCTCTGCATGCGCTTTGAGGCACTTTATTCTCGTGTGTTGCCCCTAGTGTAAACGGGCCTTAACGCGACCTGATCGCCCAACAGCACCACCACTCCTTTACTGTTCGGCGATATGAACGGCGCTTCTGTTCAATGAAATCGTGACGTCATTCACTGTTGGTATATCAGGTAATCGCGTTGCGATTGTTTGGTGTGACAGATCCAACTCTCTACGATACTAGATCACTTTAGCGGTATAGCAATACTGAAAATAAGATTTCAGCTATACTGATAAGATGAATTTTTTGAAACATGGCCTCAGAGCTGTCACGATCGCTGACGGAAATGAAGCCTAATTTAGCCTTCGCTACTCGTTCTGTCCCAAAAAAATAGACAATTATTGGTTATTGTAGCCATAGATTAAGGTGAAATTAACTTGAATGCTTGAATGCTGGAACAGAGGATAAAATGAACGATGTAATCCCTTTCAAATGAATAAGAATAATTCACGCAAGTATTTCGATTTTTGAAATGATTGTTGTATTTTTGGCTTGTCTCTTATCGTTTAGGCCTATTAACAACAAGCAGCTTACTCTGGCGCTGCATAATAGTGCCTAAAGATAATTATTGCAATTTTAGAATCCAGTTAATAACTTATATATGTTCAGTCTTAAAATGCCCAGCAAATTACGGACCAGGCAATAAGTCCAGACGAAGCTATGCAGGAGTATATGTTCAGTCTTAAAATGCCCAGCAAATTACGGACCAGGCAATAAGTCCAGCAGCTATCTCAGTCAATCGTCAGCTATGGAAAGATCGGGTTCCAAAGGTCGGATCCCTTGTGAATCAAGTCACGAAAAGTTCAAGAATCGGCAACAGGCCATGGGCCTATTTCTTCAACGCCGACACTTCTATTCTATAAGAGTAAAACTAATGTATACAAGTGATGAAGGACTCGTATAAACCTACATTTCCTATTGTACATGGAACACACTTCCACTTTTCTCAACTTTTTATTTCTCCTCTAAATAGAATTCACATCTACCAATTTCCAAAAATATATATATACAATATAATTCAATTCATGACGTGAGTAATAATATGGAAAGGAAACAAAATTATAAAAGTTGTGTCATTTTATCTCCTAATCAATCACTTCAGAAATTACGGTCGAGACAGCATGGTAATTTTTTTAGAGATTGTTGATAACGAAATTATTTCATCAATCAATGACACATCGAGTGTGATTAATAATTATTGTTCATATGTATAAGGGGCTTTATATACATATATAGGGGACTATTCATATATGTACGTATATCAGAGGCTTGATATATATAAGGGGGCTAGTGCCTAGTGATATATAAGGGGCTTGATATATTTATATAAGGGGGCCAGTGATATATTGATATATATAAGGGGCTTCATATATATAAGGAGGCCATTCATATCGGGGTATCACCAGGCAATACAAGTTTAGTTTAGCAGTTCGAGACATTGTAAAATGGAGGTTGGTGAAGGTAGAGTTACATTAAAGAGTTTAAATGTATTTTTTTATTTGATCATGTGTAAATTTTGTTCCATAGCATAAACTTTAATTCTCATGAAAATTAAAACCCTCGACGTACATCAATAATAGATCCGCATTTAATTTTTATCTGACATGATTCATGCTTACATGATTCATGCTAATATGACTCATGCTGACATGATTCATGTTAATATGATACATGCTGACATGATTCATGCTAATATGACTCATGCTGACATGTCATGCTGACATGATTCATGCTAATACGATTCATGCTGACATGATTCATGCTGACATGATTCATGCTAATACGATTCATGCTGACATGATTCATGCTGACATGATTCATGCTAATATGACTCATGCTGACATGATTCATGTTAATATGATACATGCTAACATGCTGCGAGGTAACAGGCTTGTAAATATTAATATGCAGGTATTATCCATCACGAGCAAGCCTGCTTCTAATTATGTAGTCTAATAATTATTATTAATTATTAATTAATTAATTAATTGATTAATTATTAATTATTAATTATGTCTAATTCTAATTATGTAATTTCTAACTCCACAAGTAGTTTCTCCATCAACCTAATTCTTTAGTCTGACGAGGTATAACCACCACGGAAAAAGTAAATCAAACAAAAATTTTATAGAGATTATTTATTATGTAAAGAAGCTCACCAGCTCAATACGCAATTTTTATCCTAAAACAGAAACATTTGACAAAAATGTAACAAATTTCCACACATATTCTAACATCCTAAAATTGCCATACAATTCTTTGAAAAATCTTCGTCGTAAGGGATATTTTACAATAGCAGTAAATTAAAATTGATTGTCTTTTAATTCAAATTTTTGAAAGAACGTTTCCAGGAAACAGCTTGATAATAAACTTATTTTCAATATTTATAATCAAATAAACTTTCGTTCAGCTCACAACCACTGAACATTCACTGCAATTAAACAGGCTTAGTTCCTCCCACAATTATAACAGATGCGCAGATCTAAAAATATCCTTCATCCACCTATCTCTATCTCATCTCCTTATTTCTTCATCCATCATCTCCTACTCCTTCCCTAGCTATATATCTCTCCGATAGATATCCTATATATTCCCCTATATAGCGATAGTTCCATAGTTTCTCCCTAGCTACTGGATATCCTATCTCTCGCAATATATATCCTATATATTCCTATTTGCTATTTCCTCCCTAAACCCATTCTATCTCTCCTATATCTCTCTACTCTTCTTCATATATTTCAATACGCTGCATCGTATTTCATGTCCTAATTACAGCGCTATATTCAGTTCCTATATTCACCGCTCTGCTCAGCTCGACGCCTAGCGGCCTCAGCTCGCTCTCGCTCAGCTCGCTCGATTTGCCTGAGCGAGTGCGGGGGGATTGGGTGGGGAAAAGCTGGCACTTGGGGCAGGAAGGGGGACTCGACTTTGTACCCCGTGGCGTCGGCCACGAACTTGAGGAAGAACGTCTCCCCGTTGGGCATCGGGTAGCTGCGGGCATAAGGAAGTGAGTCATGGGTAGCTGCGGGCATAGAAAAGTGGGTCATGGGTAGCTGCGGGCATAGAAAAGTGAGTCATGGGTAGCTGTGGGCATGGAAAAGTGAGTCATGGGTAGCTGCGGGCATAGAAAAGTGAGTCACGGGTAGCTGTGGGCATAGAAAAGTGAGTCATGGGTAGCTGCGGGCATAGAAAAGTGAGTCATGGGTAGCTGCGGGCATAGAAAAGTGAGTCATGGGTAGCTGCGGGCATAGAAAAGTGAGTCATGGGTAGCTGTGGGCATAGAAAAGTGAGTCATGGGTAGCTGCGGGCATAGAAAAGTGGGTCATGGTAGCTGTGGGCATATAAAAGTGAGTCATGGTAGCTGTGGGCATATAAAAGTGAGTCACGGGTAGCTGCGGGCATAGAAAAGTGAGTCAAGGGTGGCTGCGGGCATAGAAAAGTGAGTCACGGGTAGCTGTGGGCATAGAAACGTGAGTCATGGGTAGCTGAAGGCACATATAAACGCGCATTAATAACGAGCGACCCCTCGTTAATACCGACTGATGTGAGAATAGTGAGGATAATAAGGATAGTGAGGGTAGTTTAATAAACACTTAATTTTCTGCGGGAGGGTAGAAATCAAGTCATGCAATTAATAAGACAGGGTAGTCACAGGTTAATTAGTCAGTTAAGAAATTTCATTATAAGATATGAGGAGGGAAAAATTAGTTACTTACTAGAAGCATGTTTGTTTATACGTAAACGTGTTACTACATCACACGAGGATTGACATAGAGTATAATATTATAATACAATGTTATAAAATTCATCAGATGATTTATTATCAAATATTTATTCTAAAATTCATTCTCATTATTAAATTCATTATTTGTGAATTCAAAATTATTTTGATTTATAAAATTTAAATTAATTCAAAATTTAATTTACTATAACTTTGAGTTGTTACTAAAGAACTTTAAAAATATCCCATTTCTCGATATACTGGGCAAACCTAATATTAACATTTTGCAAAAATTTGTACTTAACAACCACTATCTAACTTCTAATATCGGCATTCACCTGAACCCGGTATGAAATATCAGACAAAAGCATTTTTTATAATTACTAAAAACTTTAAAATCTCGCATTTTTTATGTTTGAAAATCTTCATTAAAACTACTTTGTATTATTATTACAACACTTCTCTTTAACTTCACTTCTTGTTTGTCTGTCTGTCTGTCTGTCTGCTACAAATCTTGTAATCGAAATTTAACACACTTCTACTTATCCTATCGATCTGAAATTTTGCATACTTGTTTAAAGTTGGAGACAATGAATGAATCAAATGTCACAATAAATGATTTTAAAAATTAAAATTTTTTTTTTAATATTAAAAAAATTGAAAAAAAAATTTTGTCATCTACAAACCTTAAACTGATATTTGACACACTTTTACCTGTCTAATTGATTTGAAATTTTGCACACTTGTGCGAAGTCAGAGGCAATGCATGAATCAATTAACAGAATAAATAATTTAAAAAAAATTATATATAAAAAAATTATATATATTAAAAAATTTGAAAAGTTGCTTTTTTTAATTTTCGAAAATTATATAAGAAATTCATTGTACATCTGTAAGATTGGAGATACTGGATTCTTTGGAAGTGTTGTCTTTAAAAAGTAATTTTTAAACATATATTATTACTACATATAAACTATTACATATAAACTTTTATTCAGTGAATTATTTCATGTTTCTTCCGCCCACCTGATGATGCCGGTGCGCACGAGATGCTCGTTGCCGGCTTCCTCTCTCACGATGCCGTTCTCCGTCTTAAAATCAAAACTGAAAATCCCATTTTCGGGATAAATTCTGTTGTCCTCGATGATCCGGAAATGGGCCGGAATCACCGGCTTCTGGTCCGCAACTGAAGAGCAAACAATCCCGGCCAGGACGGCAACCAGCAACTGTGAACAAACACAAACATCGAACTCAAACAGTGGCTAGGAGCAACCATCTGGTCACTAGTGATGCAGTGGCTAGGAGCAACCATCTGGGCACTAGAGATGCAGTGGCTAGGAGCAATCATCTGGGCACTAGTGATGCAGGGGCTAGGAGCAACCATCTGGGCACAAGAGAACAGGGCGGTGATGCAGGGGCTAGGAGCAACCATCTGGGCACTAGAGAATAAGGCGGTGATGCAGGGGCTAGGAGCAACCATCTGGGCACTAGAGAACAAGGCGGTGATGCAGGGGCTAGGAACAACCATCTGAGCACTAGAGAACAAGGCGGTGATGCAGGGGCTTGGAGCCATCTGAGCACTAGAGAACAAGGCGGTGATGCAGGGGCTAGGAACAACCATCTGGGCACTAGAGAACAGGGCGGTGATGCAGGGGCTTGGAACAACCATCTGGGCACTAGAGAACAGGGCGGTGATGCAGGGGCTTGGAACAACCATCTGGGCACTAGAGAACAGGGCGGTGATGCAGGGGCTTGGAACAACCATCTGGGCACTAGAGAACAGGGCGGTGATGCAGGGGCTTGGAACAACCATCTGGGCACTAGAGAACAGGGCGGTGATGCAGGGGCTTGGAACAACCATCTGGGCACTAGAGAACAGGGCGGTGATGCAGGGGCTAGGAACAACCATCTGGGCACTAGAGAACAGGGAAATGATGCTGGGCAAACATCTGGGTAACCGTATCGTGCAGCTCCTACGTCTATCGGTTTTGTGCTCCTAATGGCACGAACTTGGTAAGAGCAATTGCTGCAGATATCATAACATAAAAAGCAAAATGTATTTAATGCATATCTCTTCACTGCACGTAATATTCCATGCAGAGCTCATCGCCGTGCTGGTTTTATTCCCATGACTATTAACAATCACTGCCTGTATATAATCAACGATATCAATGCCTATATATAATCAACATTCTGCCCTGCTAAAAAACGTAGGAAAATTATGATCGTTTCAATTTGCTTCCTCATAAAACTATTAGTTTCTTATTTTATCTAAATTTTGTACAATTATTCACCGTGATGTTTGTACAAGAGTTCCAGTGTAATTTTCTCTCTTCAGTTTATTATGTTCATCAAATGAATATTCTGGAATATTCACTGAACATTAATCATGCACGATGCCACGACGCCTCCTTCATAAAATGTGGCTCCTGTATAAGCAAGGTGAGCGTCAGTGCGGACCCAATGACCCCGACCGAGTGACCTCAAACAGTTAACCTCAATGTCGTTACGTGACCTTTTGAGGTCAAATTTAGGCAAATTCCGCATGGAAATATAACGTCGTCCAAATCATGTATATTTCATTAGGAATTTTGATCCATTCTGCTATGAGGTAAATAAACTCAGAGTTTAATGAGACATGATTGTTAAAGTAATCAGCTTGTTTTCGATTAATTTGTTTTGATTAACGTTCAAGAATTTTTATACACAAACGGTTGACTGCTGGTAAGAAATTGCATTTTTGGTGTTCTCACTTGAACGATTTTCCTAATATATTTTTCTTCCTTTTCCATTTTTGCTATATTGTATCTGAGTGCGTTAGAAATCATGTTAAATTGTTAAATATGAAACTGAGTAAACAATAATAATGCGGTTACTTGCCCAATAATGCAAACTTCTGATTATAAAGAAAATTGTCGTTAATATTAAGTCTAAACAATTTATTCTTTAAACTTATTTATTTTATAATCGGGAATATTTTAATTTTCTCGTTGCTAACAAAAACTTTTCTTCTCCCTTAAAACACGGAAAATTCCAGTATAAATTACACGAAGAAAAAGCGCATATAATATAAAATTAATTTGCTTGTTACAGCTCGATATGAGCCTCAGCAAAGCCAAACACTACAGGATGACCCGCGCATATTATCCGCGGCAAACACGCTAGGTTTGTCCCACTTGTCGCGGGTGGAGGCTCCAGTGTTGCCATATTGGCGAGGGCTTCCTCGATCTCGGACACGCGATGTGGCAACGCCCCCTGAACCCCCATGTAGGGGTGGGGGGCAGGGGGCGAGACCCCCCGCAGAGAGTTAATCGTACGCGGAAGAACTTTTATAGCTCACAGTTTACGGGGACAAATTATACAGCTGGCAGAGAGGGAATAGAGAGAAGGAGAGCTTTAATTCATGTACAGAGAGAGCAGCGATTGAGGGGAGAGGGGAAGAGATGATCTGAGCTTCTCTTTCATGTCATCTGAATATATGAGTCTCTCACATGAAAGTTCATTTAGATTAAATACAGATTAGGAAAAAATTATCCTTAGAGACTGACACAGCCTGTAGGTAATAACCCTTGAAGACTTAAACGGCCTGTAGGTAATGATCCTGGGAGACTTCAACGGCCTGTAAGTAATGATCCTGGGAGACTTCAACGGCCTGTAGGTAATAATCCTGGGGCACTTGAACGTCTCCTAAATTATGCGGTCCATGAAGGTTTCAATATAAAAGATATTCTGTCCCGTGGTCTCTCAGAGGCTGCATATGGAGTGACTGCATTAATTTATGCAAGCAAAAGGCCACAGCAATCAGGCTCTGTACAATCAACTCGCACTTTTGTCCTCCCAACCCATACTGATGAATGAATGAATTGACAAACTGAAAATAAAAAGCGAAATCATGTGTGCCCTTTACAATTTATTCCTGCTTAAAAATTCTGCTAAACATCAATAGACAATTATAAGCTCAATTAAAAGAACAATATTCCTGAGAAATGCTCAATATTTTCACAAATAAAACACGACAAAATTTTACCTAAAACACATTATTTTTTCGAAATCAAAGAATACATGCACGAAGCATCACAAATTACCACAAAACAGAACATTTTTCTCAAAACACTCTACCATTGCTAAGCACATAGCATTTTTGCACAAAGACCACACTTTCAACACAACACACGCACAATCTATACACAAATGCCAGTATCTTGCTTTACCGCATTGCATCTTTCCTCAAGTACAATATTTTATTGATCAATGCACATGATTTTTGTATAGAACTCAACGATCTTGCTAGGAACATAAACTTTTTGTATATTGCACAATATTTCAGCAAAATCACTGTTTTTTGCACAAAGCAAAGCGTTTTTTAACAAAGCTCTTAATTCTTTTGCACAAATCGCATCATTTTTGCACTAAGACCAACAATTTTTGCGCTAAGACCAACAATTTTTGCATTAAGCCCAACAATTTTGCACTAAGCCCAACAATTTTTGCAAAAAGCCCAACAATTTTTGCACGAAGCCCAACAATTTTTGCACGAAGCCCAACAATTTTTGCACTAAGCCCAACAATTTTTGAATCAAGCCCAGCAATTTTTGCACTAAGACCAAAAATTTTTGCACTAAGCTCTACAATTTTTGCACAAGCTCAACAATTTTTGCACTAAGCTTAACAATTTTTGCACTAAGCCCAACAATCTTTGTACAAAGCAAAACTTTAGAATCAGAAAAAAAAACTACCCATACGAAGAGTTCAGCACTTCTTGTAGTGCTTTTTGTATGGGCTGACGAGAGGGACATTCTGGCCATCACTTCCCTTCGGACCATCCATTTATATTATTATTATCAATATACTTATTATTGTTATTTTTTTACTATCATATCATAATTAGTATAATCAAAAATATTACTATATTATCAACATTGTTATTAATATTATTTTTATTACTATCATTAATATTATTATTATTATTATCATTATCATAATTATTATTATTATAATTATTGTTATCCTATTACTTTTATTATAAATATTAAAAATATTATTATTAATATCAATATTGTTATTATTATTACTAATTATTAATTATTATTATTATTCATATGCCCGCTGTTTTACTGATAATCACCTAAGACATGATAAGAAAAAATGCGTGAGGCTGGAGACGAGCAAATAATTTGTTTAACACACGCTTAAAATGAATCAGTTATTCACATTTCTTACACATTTCCTCAAAAAAAAACAACTGATTGCTGATAATAAAAACGATATCGCAATGCACTCACCATCTTCATTTTGTAGCGCTGTTTTTCTTTGCTTTTAATGGAACAAAAATCTAAGCAGGCGGTGACTTCTCCTTCTATTATTATGTACGCTGTTCTCTTCTCACTTCTCTTCTTTTTCTTCTGGGAAATGTATTTGTCACTAATTAAATATAAAGCTCTTCGTGCTTAAAAGTTCGGCTCTTCTTTATCCTCTATTTGAGCCGATATAATATTATAAAAAGCTATGGGGAGGACAAAGAATTAGACAGAAATTAGTTTTCCAAATCAGCATTTGAATCGTTCCTCTTTTATTTGAAGAATTATTGTTACCTATTAAATTAATACATATAAAAAAGTAACATTAGATCTATCAATAATTAAAATACCATGTACAACAAAATGCAAAATAAATTTGACATCTTTTTGCACCAGCAACTACATTAAGGAAGATGAATGCATTACACGCTTCTCTATAAAGACTATGTCATTAGCGTGCAAATTAAAATTCTTAACTTTCGCCGAAAAATCTTCAATAAAATGTTTTTATTGAAGATTTTTAATTTTTTATTGATTTATTTTTATCTTTTTATTGAATCTTAATTTCTCAGGAACATAATGATCACGTTCAACTGATATTATGTTAGTGAAGAAGAGGATTTCAAAAGCGAAAGGTTGGCAGCCGATCGAGGCACCAACGCGTCTTCCATGCGACCCGCCCATGACTCAGCAACTTTCATCGATACCTGTTACCTGCTGCCATCATCACCACTTCCAATTAAAGCCATTTAACCTCCACGCATTTTAAAGCCATTGAGGACTTCTACAGACACAACCCTGACTGATAAGGAGTATCTTATTAAAGTTCTAAAGCTTTGTCAGCAATGTATCTAACTGTTAAGAATTTTTATTATATTACAGTTCTAAGGGCTTTTCAGCAATATTAAATATTATAAATATTACAGTCCTGTAGCACTTTATTTCTGTTCCAAATGCTTATCCCTGACTGTTAAGTAGTATCTTATTAAAGTTCTAGGGGCTTTTGAGGTGATTGCGACTACTGTCAAGTAGCATCTTATTACAGTTCTAAAGGCTTTTGCTTCAATATCCCAAATTGGTGATTGGTACCTTACTATATTTCTTAGAACTTTTGTCGCAATATCTCTAACTGTTATGTAGCATCTATTAAAAGATCTCCTAAGGCCTTCAATGAAGGCTAAGTAGCACTTAATTAAGGCATTAATGGCTAGCAGCGATGTCAGTGCTCACTAGCTCCTAATAAAGGCTTAATGGACTTCTTAAGAACGCCCCTGACTGTTGAGTGGCGCTATATTGGCTGCGATGAATAGGATTCCTATAACCATGAATACAGTAAAGACTCCAGCACAGCAATTGTCTAATGGAAATTGTCTCATGGAAATTGACACATGGAAATTGACACATGGCAATTGACTCACAGCAATTGACACACAGCAATTGACTCCCAGCAATTGATACCCAGCAATTGACTCACAGCAATTGACTCACAGCAATTGACTCCCAGCAATTGACTTACAGCAATTGACTCACAGCAATTGACTCACAGCAATTGACTCACAGCAATTGACTCACAGTTCTTCATCTCCGCCTTAAGGAAATGCATTACAGAGAAGAGCCCCGAGTGTACTGACCAAGCTTTATTAGAAGATTTTTGCGGCCAAATGAGGAAGCTTGGAAATTACTGTACGATGACAATTTATAAGACGTGAGCCGATCAACGTAAGCAAGATGATTCAAGAGCAACATCACATTCCATGATCGAGTAGCCGTCTACTCAACAACATTCAACACTTCAACATTCAACACTTACTTCAACATTCAACACTTCAACATTGATTATTAGACATTGATATACTGTGCATGTTAAGCAGTTCACGCGCATGATATACTGTGCATGCTATACTCTACCTAATATACTGAAATAATGTATCGTATATTAAATTCGAACCGCAAAGATGCTGTTTGTACCTGTACGTATGTATAAGCTGTTTGTATAGGCTGTTTCAAAACATTTTCATTAAAGAAAACGAACGGCGCCAAACTTTCCAAAAAGGATGCCAAACTCTCCTTTTTTCTAAGAAAACAATCACGGGTGTTTTGCCCTTTAAAAAGTGCTTACTATTTTTTAAAATGATTTTGACGCAAAAACAAAATTTCCATTAATTAATTCTCTAAATTTCTTCGCAGCAGTCGACTTCACAGTTTCATTTGGTAATACGCCGCTTAAATAATTAATAAGACGTTATAAGGAATGTGAACAATTTGTTAAATAAATTGTAAAATAAATTGTAAATAAATTGTTAAATAAATTTTAATCTGTTAAATAAATTGTAAAATAAAAAATTGTTAAATAATTGTAAATAGATTGTAATTTGTTAAATAAATTGTAATAAATAAATTGCACCATCAATGGTCGCTCATTGATGATGCATCATAACGATAAAGCGAGCCGGATGTTCAGATGAAGTTTTTCCGCTACAGTTTTATAGAATCTTTGAAAATGCTCAAGAGAATAAATAGCATAACAAATAAATGACATAACATAACAAATGTTTTGTGAATTAATAACATTTATTCTCATGTGGGGAAGACACTGATATTAATCAAATGGATCTATAAACGTTATTGATAATTAGATTGAAAATCGTTTTTATCACTTATGCTAATAATAAGTCTTAAATTTAGGTCTAATTTGCCTTGTTCGGTGCAATGACAAATAATATGGTAGAAACTAAAGAAGTATTAAGGGCGCAGTCATTTAGGGTGCCAAAAACTTTGACTATACGTACTTTGCATTTCCAGTCAACGACATTCATTTATGAACTAGCAAATCAGCCAGACGTTGCATGAGATCAATACAAATTGCCGTTTTAAAATATTCCTTTCACGTTATTAATTGTATAAGAAATTGTTATAACTAATTTTAGAAGAATGCACAATACGAGCCCGTCCAAACCCACATTTTACCTACAGCTTACATTTGACTCTCCTTTCAAATTATTACAAAATTAAATTCGTAATTCGTTCCTACCAATTTGCAAACAAAATTAAGATTCTCAAGGCAATGCTTGCTTCCCATTTTTACAATGCCCTAAAATTAAGATTCTCAAGGCAATGCTTGCTTCCCATTTTTACAATGCCCTAATATTTTAAAATAAGATGATGAATAAAATTATACGAATAATTGTTCAGCTCCATAAACTAGCTGATAAGGTACGTAATATATCTAGAGAATGGATCGTAATAACATTTAATTGAACCGCCGCAGTGCCATATATCACATGGAGACAGGACGAGTCATTTAAATTAATATCATATAAATAAATATTACGAAGAAATAACTATAACTTCAAAATAAATATTAAGGAGAAATCAGGGCTTAGAATTACTAATAAAATTTCAAATTAAAATTATTGTTTAAGTCACTGCCGTGTGGAGAACCGCACGCGGGGGGTCGCGGGGGCAGAATCCTGCAAGGAAAGTGTTTGCCCCGAGCTTATATAGCGGGTCAGTGCGTGGCACGTTGCCACGGGGGGAGGGTGTGTGTGTGCCGCTTGCTCCTCTCGGATGCCATTCCAGCGAGAGGCAAGGTCAGCTGGAGCACCCACACCTTCAGCAGCTGGCATGGCTCCAGCAGCGCGCCCCTTTGCTTTCTTTGTTGTCATCGACAACTTTTTTCCTAGTACGGAATTCCTACAGTCCAGGTTACGCTATACCTTCATGAGCTGGTATACGTAAGTACCTACGCTCTATTTTCTTGTCTATGATTGGTGGATTTTACTTGAGAGGCCGTCAGTGATTGGCTGATGAAGTTACGATCTCTTAACTTTTTTTGAAAGTATTGGTCCAGTTTACTCTATACCTTCACGAGCTGGTGTACGTAATACCACAATATTGTAGTTTGTGGTCCTGTGGGCTGTGAATGCACCACAATATTGTAGTTTGTGGTCCTGTGGGCTGTGGATGCGACACAATATTGTAGTTTGTGGTCCTGTGGGCTTTGAATGTGCTACAATATTGTAGTTTGTGGTCCTGTGGGCTTTGAATGTGCTACAATATTGTAGTTTGTGGTCCTGAGGGCTGTGAATGTGCCACAATATTGTAGTTTGTGGTCCAAGCAGGGCCACAAACATGTGTAAGGGGAAATATTCTGCGATGAAGAACGAAACGCGTGAAATGTACAAATAAAGAGCTTAAAATTTAAGGATTTTTTTTCGATTAACTTGCATAATATTTTTTTGTAATAAAAGTAATGAAGTTGTACTCAATAAATAATCATAAATAACAGTGATTGACTCACCGTGAATATTTTTAAAGCGTCAAGTGACGTTGTAAAGGTTGTAAAAACCTAGGTACAGTCAAAAATGTTTCAAATGAATATTTTTTTGAAAGAATTTTGTTGAAAATCTTATATTGTTTAAAAGGAACGCACGCTTCACATGAGCGGGACGGGGACGTGGCCCGTACACACGCTTCACATGAGGGGGACGGGGACGTGGCCCGTACACACGCTTCACATGAGGGGACGGGGACGTGTCTGCCCCTGTCTCTTATACACATCTAGATGTGTATAAGAGACAGGTGTAGGTGGACTGGATTATAAAGGAAAGAAGAGTGACCAGAGATGTGTAGGTGGACGGCATTATAAAGGGAAGAAAAGTGACCAGGAATGTGACGCTGGGCTGTATAAGACTGGGACGGTAAATACCTGAACAACGCGTATAGAAACAGATCTGAAATAAGGAGATTACATGTCCAAGTGTACATGTCTATAAATAAGAACTGACGCTGTAATATTGAATTATCTCCCTCGCCTTATTCATATCATCCCCTCTCCTCGTGTTCCTGAACCATCCATCTCGCAACCAAATCTAGCTGGGGGCTCATGCCGGGGTCAACCTTGTTAAACCTCACACTTCAGTTCCAATTCCTTTCCGTGGGTAAACATGCTGGAGGGCATAGCAGCTATAGTGAAGTTAAGTGCTTGGAGCCAGAACCCTGTATGTCTTCAGCCAAGAAATAAGCATGCTCTTAAGTTAGGCATGGTCGTACTGTAACTGGAATAACCTACTTCAGCCTAACCTCTTCTGGCCTAACCTTACCAAGTTGCAACATTTATACATCAAATTAAATCTGAGCTGACCTATACTATTCTTATTGGCTTCAAAAAGTTAGTAAGGCAAAAGAAGAGAGCAATGAAAGCTGTCATTGGTTACAAGAAGGTTGTGAATCGGAAAAGCGTGAATATTTTTGGCCAGAAGTGGTAAGACCAGAAGAGGTTAGGCCGGAGTAGGTGTGGCTGCATGCAGAACTGCCTGCTTATAAGCCAGTATACTAAAGTAGTGGCTACTTAAGGGCTATTATCGTTAGGCAGTGTGTCACAGATCTAGACTATGGTGAGCCAGCGTAGTCTGAGTCTATTTGCTCTGAGGCTGAGTATAGTTAATGCATGCATAGGCTAGGCGTTATCTCGCCTTATTTAAGAGTTAAATTTGAGGACCAATACTGCGCTTTAACCCCCCACCCACAAACCTGTTGGCATCTGTGTCCCCGTTCCATCTATTGGAGAACTTACAACTTTTCGAACGTCCAGTGGACTGAGTGGAGAACGTAGAACTTTTCGTCCACCACGCCCCCTGAACAACGGACGATCAAACCGACAATATTCTTCCCAGAAAAACCTTTAATCTTTTCTCAACAAATTCCTTGAAATATTTTTAAGTTTCAGTCTTGATAAAGACAAAGACATGCCAGGGAAATGTGGGTGCAGCCTCGCATGGTGAGTGGCGCAGTGCTGTTCCTGCCTGAGCTCTACACCTTATAATAGTCAGTTCGTTTGAACTATTCATTTATCTATTTATTCTACAAAGAGAATATCGTGGCGTCTTGTACTACACAACTTCGTGGGCCGAAGTGCGTTTAAGAAATTAAATTAAGAAAAAGTTTAGCACTTTAAGTGTGGCACAACCCACCAGGACTGTCAGATGGCCTAAAAACGGCCAAGTCCACGGACAAAAAAGCCTATAATTCAAAATACAGTATACCAGTAAATTTGTAGGTACCGGTGCATAAATTTAATTTTATTTTTTCGTACTCTTTATTATTTATTGAGGTAGTAATGCCATCATAAATTTTTATCGGCCAATGCAATTGGAAAAAAAAAACGCGATATCGATCCGAAAAAAAGAACCTGAAAACCACATGGTTAGTCGTGTCGCACATAACCTGTTAAAAATGAGCAAAAGAGACAGAAAAAACACTAATTAGATAAAGGGTGCATTGCGTAAGGGATGGCTGTACATCGTGGACAGGAATGGCTGTACATCGTGGACAGGAATGGCTGTACATCGTGGACAGGAATGGCTGTACATCGTGGACAGGAATGGCTGTGCGTCACACACAAAACTGTGTAGGACAAAAGTTAATTAATTCAGTTCACCTCTCACCGGACCATGGAACCTGTTAGCAGGTTACAGAATGACCTGTAGAGGCAGGTTGCATGGCAAGGGGTGCAGGTTGCACGGCAAGGGGTGCAGGTTGCATGGCAAGGGGTGCAGGTTGCACGGCAAGGGGTGCAGGTTGCACGGCAAGGGGTGCAGGTTGCACAGCAAGGGGTGCAGCTAGGTTGCACGGCAAGGGGTGCAGGTTGCACGGCAAAGGCCACGGAGGTCATACCTATAAGTGCAGTGGGGCATGGTTGAGTTCAACCTTTCTAGAGGAGATCCTTCCGCGCTAGAATTTCCAGGATACTTGAGCAGGATTGGATTAATTTTCAGGATACTTGAGCGGGATTCTTTCTACGAACTTCTGATGGCCAGATTTTTGTTACAAAATTATTTTTTCCAAGGTTCCAAGAGCATTATTCTCGATTTAGAATAATTTTAGTAGGATTTCCGGAGCAGGTTTTATAAAGTAGATCTTCAATTTGAAATTGCTGGGCAAATTGCATGAATTTCATCCTATTCACATCATAGTACTCAAATTGTTATGAAGTTTCTCACGCAATCAATGAGGCATTTTCTTAGACTTTACTTATGCAATTATTCAACTATACAATTCTCTCGATTCTGCACATATTGATTCCGACTCTTCCGTTCAACCTTGCGGGTAAACTGCACTAATTCTTACTCCCAATGGGCTTGGTATTCTGCATTTATTTGTTAACAATCCAGTAACTCAGCTTAAACTTATGTAAAAAAAAGTTACTATACAATGTCATCATGCAGGAGGAATTGTGCATGGACATTGAACAGGAATTAAAAATCTGATGCCTAATAACAATTAACAATTAATCGCTAGGATTTCATTTAAATCCGTAAAAGGGCACGAGAAACTCGGAGAACTTTTCCGACTGGAAATTCAGAATAAAATAAATTTATTGGACAAGCCTTCCAGCGCCTCGCCTTGACCGAACAGCTCAACGCCATCGCTGTTCCTGTTTCCTCTCCATCATCGCCGACCCTGTTTCCTCCCGTCATTTCCGACCCTGTTTCCTCCCGTCATTTCCGACCCTGTTTCCTCCCGTCATTTCCGACCCTGTTTCCTCCCGTGTCATTTCCGACTCTGTTTCCTCCCGTCATTTGCGACTCTGTTTCATCCCGTCATTTCCGACCCTGTTTCCTCCCGTCATTTGCGACTCCGTTTCATCCCGTCATTTGCTACCCTGTTTCCTCCTGTCATTTCCGACCCTGTTTCCTCCCGTCATTTCCGACACTGTTTCATCCCATCATTTCCGACCCTGTTTCCTCCCGTCATTTGCGACTCTGTTTCATCCCGTCATTTCCGACCCTGTTTCCTCCCGTCATTTGCGACTCTGTTTCCTCCCGTCATTTGCGACTCTGTTTCATCCCGTCATTTCCGACCCTGTTTCCTCCTGTCATTTCCGACTCTGTTTCCTGTCTCTTATACACATCTAGATGTGTATAAGAGACAGGTTTCATCCCGTCATTTCCGACCCTGTTTCCTCCTGTCATTTCCGACTCTGTTTCCTCCCGTCATTATCGACCCTGTTTCCTCCCGCCATTTCCGACCCTGTTTCCTCCTGTCATTTCCGACTCTGTTTCCTCCCGTCATTTCCGACCCTGTTTCCTCCTGTCATTTCCGACTCTGTTTCATCCCGTCATTTCTGACCCTGTTTCATCCCGTCATTTCCGACCCTGTTTCATCCCGTCATTTCCGACCCTGTTTCCTCCTGTCATTTACGACTCTGTTTCTCCCATCAGGACAATACCAGAGATTGTAAAATATGTTGTGTGTGGAAATCGGGTGTCACAAGATGAATTATTGATGAAAACGTAATTTTATACAACAGTACGTTGCATTATTCAGCTTGGATGACACCTATAAAATTAATAAAATAGCTGCGATATATGAATTACCTACAAAATTCACAGGGGCGTATATAATAACTGAAATTGAAAATACTATCATATCATATAAAATTTCTGAGGGAACAAGTACAATTACAGCGCATCATATATAGAGACAGTTGAAGCCGAGGACTGTTCTTCCAGATTACTTTTGAAAGCAATTTAATTTTTTCAAACTCCTGTCGAGAAATTATTTAGTGATCATGTCATGTCGAACAATGACGATGGCGTCGATAGTGAGTATTTTTTTGCACATTTTTAGGTTATTTTGCCGGTAAGAGAAAGCCTTGCATGGAGCATGAGGAACCAAATGCTAGATGGAATGGCACCAGCATAGTGTTATCACAATGTGTTATCGTTGATGATAACACATTGATTCACTGATAATTTTAGCTCAACTATCGCAAAAGTATAGCTTTCTATTCTGCAACGCTGAACTGATTGGTTCAAATAACAGAAAAGGTGCTGCAGCATTCGGGAAGGAATGGCACGTAAAGATAAAATGTTAGAAAAACATTTTAACATTTTAGTTATCTTCGTTACCCTCTTAACTGTCTACCTTACAATGCATTCAAGTTCCTATTTGTACCCCTTATCTCCTTTCTTAATCCTGTTGAAACGGGCATTTTTAATTTTGTTTTATTCAGTTTTTGCTTCAGCACATATATCCTCAGGAGGACTGCTCTGTGCATTTTGTGCATGCTTTTCAGTTTCAGAATAAGAAGTAGAATTTAGAAGTAGAGTGTAGAACTGTACCGAAAGTCGGACGGATATACTCCTTGGTATTGTTGATACCGCAGCTTTATCCGTCAAATTGGAATAATTTTCGAAATATGATAATTAATCCCTTGGAAGTACTGTTGTTTGCGGATGCCTAATGCATAATTTTACAAAAAAAAATTGAATTCGAATAACTCATTAATTAGATCTGTCGTGCGCATTTCAATTCACCAATGGCTAATTTTCTTATTCAATTGGTAATAGAAAATCGTTTCCCGAATGCAGTATCCCAAAAAAGATGGATGGTAGACAGCGCCAATATGTTCAGCTAGTAGCTCATTAATTTTTTAATTATACTTTTAATTTGAAAGACGCAAGAATTATCATATTTTTATAGATTTTGAAACGAGTAATATGGGGGCCCATCTTCTAAGTGAAATAGCGCCTAAAATTGACACGACATAAAATCTGTCTCAAGAGAATAACCGGTTTAAAATTCAAATGAAATTTAACCACGTGAAAGCGTTCAACCACTTGCAAAGGTCGTAACAAGTGGCAAAACTTAATCCAGCGAGAACTAAATATTCAATAAATAAGTAATAATTACTATTAATGTGAAACTCATTGCTTGAACTTCACGAAAAATTTTGTTCTGTTATAAAATGCGCTCCACAAAAAATAATCTAAAAAAACAGGTCAACAAATTTCAACCAAATAACGTCAAAAGTTTTATTGCGGTGAACACAAGATTTCGGTAGCAGCATTCGATTTCAGACTAACTTTTTTGTAGGAATTAAGAACGAATCTCACGATAGCGTGAAGTCCGCGATGATCGATAGTTCCGCGATGATCGATAGTTCTGCAATGATCGATAGTAGTTCTGCGATGATCGGTAGTTCTACGATGATCGATAGTTCTGCAATGATCGATAGTAGTTCTGCGATGATCGGTAGTTCTGCGATGATCGATAGTTCTGCGATGATCGATAGTAGTTCTGCGATGATCGGTAGTTCCGCGATGATCGATAGTTCTGCGATGATTGGTAGTTCTGCAATGATCGATAGTAGTTCTGCAATGATCGGTAGTTCTGCGATGATCGATAGTTCTGCGATGATCGATAGTAGTTCTGCTATGATCGATAGTTCTGCGAAGATCGATAGTTCTGCGATTATCGGTAGTTCTGCGATGATCGATAGTTCTGCGATGATTGGTAGTTATGCGATGATTGGTAGTTCTGCAATGATCGATAGTAGTTCTGCGATGATCGATAGTTCTGCTATGATCGATAGTTCTGCGATGATCGATAGTTCTGCGATGATCGATAGGTCTGCGATGATCGATAGTTCCGCGATGATCGATAGTTCTGCGATGATCGACAGTTCTGCGATGATCGATAGTTCTGCGATGATCGATTGTTCTGCGATGAACGTAATTTTGCATTATGCGAGTTTTGTAAATTTCGGCCGCACATTCACGCATTGCAAGGTGAATGCTAAACAGATTTTGTAACCTGAACTGTTAAATACTTTATCTAGACTGCTTAGAATACGCACATCTATAGTGGTGCATTTGTATAGGCATCAATGGTGCATCAGTTGTGCATCTAATATCACGTGTACGAGTCTAAATAGTGCATCTACTAGCTGGTGCATGAATTATTGAGCTAGTGCATCTACTGGTGCATGAATTACTGAGCTAGTGCATCTACTGGTGCGTGAACAGTTGAGCTAGTGCATCTAGTGAACTATTGAATAGCATGAACTATTGAGCTAGTGCACCTACTGGTGCATGAACTATTGAGCTAGTGCACCTACTGGTGCATGAACTACTGAGCTAGTGCACCTACTGGTGCATGAACTACTGTGCTAGTGCCTCTACTGGTGCGTGAATTACTGAGCTAGTGCATCTACTGGTGCATGAACTACTGTGCTAGTGCATCTACTGGTGCATGAACTACTGAGCTAGTGCATCATATACTGGTGCATGAATTATTGAGCTAGTGCATCTACTGGTGCATGAATCATTTAGCTAGTGCATCTACTGGTGCAAGAACTACTGAGCTAGTGCATCTACTGGTACGTGAACTAGTGAGCTAGTGCATTTACTGGTGCATCTGACAGTGCGTCGAGTTATGCTGCTACTATTAAATTCTACGCGCACAACTATTTTTGGCTTCATTATTTTTGCGCAGGTTCTACCGGGGCGAAGTAGCCGTATTTTCAGGTGCAGCAGGTGCGGAAGGTGCAGGTGCAGCAGGTGCTGCAAATGCAGCAGGTGCAGCAGGTGCTGCAGGTGCAGCAGATGCAGCAGGTGCAGCAGGTTGGTGGTGCACCCTAAGGTCGTTAAGCCTTGTGAGGAGGAAGTCGAAGGGATGTTGGGTGCTGGGGAATAGATGGTTGGGCAGCGGCGGCGGGATGAAGGAAGGGGGGCCGTGGGTGTAGTGGACTTTCAACACCCTCCCATCGTGGTCGAAGTACCTGTAAATAGTGGCGTTACTTAATTGTACATGAATAGAGTACACGTGATAATAAGGTATTACGGGAACGTTGAGAAGTATCTTTAAAAATTACAAAAATTGTATGCTGGCTCGACTCTGCCTAGGACTCGGGGGGTGACTTAAATCAGCCGCTCTACGTTCACTGCATCTGAGCTAGAAGTGCAGGGTTTTAACAGCTTGCCATCTCTGTATGACTCGGCTTCGGCCGACCCTTGTCAAACTCTCACTACACAATAAAGTCAAAAGGAGATTCTGACCAGAAGCTAATATCGATCGGGTTGACTGGGTTTCGGGTTGACTCGGGTTTCGACCAGAAGCTGGTCGGGCTGACCAGGAGCTGGTTGGATCGGGTTGATTTCGATCCGAACTGACTCGGAATAACTCAAAGCCGAGTGTAACTGCTCCAGATCAGAAGCATATATACGTAGGCGTTACCCAAATTTTGTTGAAGAAATGACGAGGTTACTGGTACGAGCTTAAATACGGAAAGAGCACATGTATATAGTTCGAATATTGGTACAATCCGAAAATCCAATTGGCTTATGAACACCACAAATTAATGAACACCACATCACACTTAGTGCGACATGAATGGGCGATTGTTTCGACATGAATGAGTGGTGGTTGTAAGATGAAAGATTGGTGCTTGTGTGATGAATGAGTGGTGGTCATGTAGTGCATCTACTGGTGGTGGTTATGTCATGAATGTGTGGAGTCGTGTGATGTATGTGTGGAGGTTATATCACTAAAATGTGGTGGTTGTGTCATGAATGTGTAGTGGTATTGTTATAGACGTAATTAAGGTGGTTGAATGATCAGATTGTGATTCAAGAGATGTCATTGATACCCAAGGACAGGCGTGACAATTAAGAAGCTATCCATCTCACTCACGAGTGGTTGCCTGCAAAATTCCCGAGATCTGTCGGAGCCGCCGCGTCACCGCCGCTTGGAGCAACTGGAGCGCCGCTCCTTGGAGCTCCAATTTTCCTCGTTGCACCAGCAGCCCTTGCAGTACCCGCTCCACTTGCCGCTCCAGTACCACCTGCCGCTACGGCACCACCAGCTGCCTCGGCACCACCTGTAACGCCACCACCACCTGCTTCATCGGCAGCACCTGCTGCAGCAGAACCACCTGCAGCGCCAGAACCTCCTGCAGCGCCAGCACCACTTGCAGCGCCAGCACCACTTGCGGCGCCAGCACCACCTGCACTTGCAGCAGCTGGTGCTAGAGTCCTCGAAATTTTCCGTAACCCGGGCGTAACTTCACCCGCCTCATGCCTCGTGATGCCGTCGGGTGACTCGATGGTGAAAGAGTACATGTAGACTCCCCCGTTCGCTCCCCCAGATACCACCGGTACCAACATCTTCCTCGTACCTCTAGAGGCACTAGTACCATCACTGGACGTACCCCTAGTTCCGCCAGTTGGCGTTGCATCAGCCGTACCCGTATGCGCACTCCCAGTAGCTCTTGATATACCACCAGTCCTTGTTGAAGTAGCCCCAGTACCTGTGGCTGCAACAGGAGAAACACCGGCTGCATCTCCTTGGGAGGAAGGTCCACCAAAAGAACCAACTGAAGAACCAGTTGATGATGCACTACCTGCTGCTGCTGTTCCTGCATTACTTGGTCCGGCAGAATTTACAGATGCAGGTGCAGTTGTTACTGGAGTTCTAACGGTTACTGGAGTATTTACTGGCACATTCCGCAATCCAGGGAAAGGAGGAAGATTAATAACCCCAGCAGAAGTCTGAGTCGAAGGAATATTGTTGTTTAATCCTAGCTGGTTAGCCCGACTTGCTTGATTTGTTGCTGCAGTCGTTGGGAAAGACTGCGCCAAGGCTGTAAGTAGCTCAAGAGTGCTAAGGTTGTTACCACCTCCAGTTCTTAAGTTGTTATTTCCTGTTGATCCAGTTGATGCTCCCGAACTACTAGCAGCGGGTGCACTTTGGAAAGTGTTTGGGTCGAGCAGGATTAAGACCGGGGCTTCGTTAGGAATTGCAGCCAAAGATGATAGAGCGGCATTGGCTCCATGGGATGGAGGTATAGTGATGACCTGTGGTATACCTCCTGTTCCAGTTCCTGTTTCGCCTTGCAAATTAGAACTTAAACCGCCATTTCGAAGCAGCGCTGACAGCTCTGAAATAAATGAGTTAACTGTTTCAGGCTGTCTCGTAGCTCCTAGTGAAGGATCTGGATTCAATAATGCACCCGGTGACTGATTTCCTTGTGGCCCAGTTTCAGGCAGCACGACAATAAAGGGTGTTTGTCCAGCTGCGCTACTGAAAGGAGAAGAAGCGCTGGGATTGAGTAGTTCAGTAACAAGATTATTCAGTAAACTTACACTTAATGGATCAAGAGAAACAGCTTGGGGGTTCTGTACATTTTGTCGGTTAGGAAGAGGTTCAATCCTAGAAAGAGAGTTCGAAAAAACTGGGGAGTTCACTTCACTACCGAAAACGGAGTCAATCGGCGACGGGCCAGTGGATGTCGATTGTCTCCTGATTAGGTTCCCAGAGGTCCTACTCTCGGGGAACGAACTACCTCCTTGTGACCTTGTATGAGTTTGCGATATTGTTGGGGCTGACGAAGGAGCGATGCCGAGAGCAGACAGGACTGAAGACAAACTGTTGGCACCTGCTGGTGATAACAAAGTTGACGTGCCATGGCCAGGTACCGCAAACGGAGATCCAAAAGATGTGTGGTGGGACTTGAATTGTCCCATGACTAATCCAAAGAAGCATACCATGACCAATGAAATTTTCATGACTGCTGGCCAATGGGAACCCTGCCGGAGAACACAAAGTTATTAGTATTTTCTTCACATTTTCATAATTATCTATAGATTTGTTATTAAATTTGTATCATCTGCGCCTTTAAAATTTCAAAGTTACCACACAAGTACGCACATTTTACGCTGACACAATACAACTGCATAAGCTATTATTTTGGTAACACAACAGAAAACTCAGCTCGATTGGAAACAATACTTTTATTCACTCAGTACTTTTATTATTAGTGATGGGATAACTAAAAACCTAATTTAGCTTGTACCCAAATAAACTCAACGTTATAATTTAAAAGTGCATTCTTTTTTATATTTGAGAAGCGTGCATCAACCACCGTAACTGAAGCAATAGCCTTGCAGTCGTTAATTGTCTTGTATCTCACAATCTTACGCCATCTGTTGAAATTGAACCTTTTCAAGAATTGAAGGCGTGTCTTGGCAGATTTAAATGAAATGAGAGCTAGATAGCAGCATAATGCGAATCATCGACATGGCATAAGCCAATGCTTGATCAATTAAGTACATTGCACAAAGAACATATTTCAACAGCAATATGAACATAGATGAAGTTGATTGACGATTGTTTACTCAACCCAAACTTGCTGATGATTGAAATTACTTGGAAGAAACAAAATGAATAGTTTATTTCAAAATTGACAGTTACGAAGCCATCTTCAATGAATGAAGTTCACAAGTTGTGATGCTCAATTTCAAATTAGGCTTTAACTCATCTGTTGTTTTCAAGTAAAATTGGACATGAGCTCACTAGTTGCATTAAAGTTAAAGTTACACTTGAACTCGCCTCTTGTGTTCAATTTAAAATTGTAGTTGAATTCACCTGCAATGCTCAATTTGAAGATCAACATTAACTCACCTGTAGTGTTAAAGTTACAGTTCAAATTTGAACACGACTGCGGTGTTCAATTTCAAGTTACATTTAAACTTACCTGCCGTGCTCAAGTTAAAGTTTAAATTGAATTCACCTGTAGTGTTCAAGTTACAGTTTTGAACTCGCCTGTTTTGTTAAATTTCAAGTTAGACTTAAACTCACCTGCTGTGCTCAATGTAAAGTTCAACTTGAACTCCCCTGTAATGCTCAAGTTACAGTTCAACTTAAACTCACTTGAAGTGTTCAAGTTAAAGCTAGACTTGAACTCACCCGCTGTTCAGTTTACGACCCTTAGAAGTGCGTGCTGTTGAGTTGCTTTTGAGAAATAGATTATATAATATGCTTCTCTTACCAACAAAGTATTTTACGAAAACATATGGAATAAATTATTCATTCCGCAAGAGATTCTTAAAAAAATAATATATAAATATGAATTTCTTTAAGGAATTGCCTTGTTTAGGATTTAATGAAACATGTGAAAACCATTTACGAATTATTTGGATAATAAATGACTTTTAAATCGAGAAATGCTGCAGCTTATAATTGTTAAAATATTGATTATAGCTATTAGACTAGAATAACTGATTATCCAATGCCTTGGAACTGAATTATTATCTTATGTCGTAACTAAAGACTTAAATATTTAGTTAATAATTCAATGATGTCAAGCATGATTGCGATGGATAAATTAAAATAAAAAATTTTATTTTTATGAACAAGTCAGTTCATAATTTTATATGGAAATGAGATAGTTACGATATTCATCAAGACAAATCTTGAATCGATAATTCAGGACTTAAAATGAGAATTTACTCCATAAAAACAAACTGAATGGTAATATAATTAATTATTAGCGAGTATTTAAAATATTAGTATTTATCAACGGAAGGAGCATCACCAGAATACTATAGAGCTTAAATCATACAATGAGTCTAATGAACATTTATTTATTTAACTTCTTATATCTTTTATATGTCTAATAATTATGCCTTATAATTGAATACATTTATTATATATTATACATGATATCGTATAATTATATTTTCTGAATGATGTCACGAAATCTCATTGCGCTAAAGGACCAATATTTTCTATTATAAATAATTTTAAATTCAGAATTTCTTGGCAAGTTCAATTACTTATAGTCTCTATTAACTTTGTTATTATCTGTTTTTTTCCTCGTTGATTCTCAACAATCACAAACTTCAATAACAATAAAACGACTGATATTGAATTTGAATTATTGCTGCTAAAGAGAAATTACAAGAGGAGCTGCACACAAGCTTAAATAGTAATAAAAAGAGTGATATTGAATTTGAATTATTGCTGCTAAATAGGAATTATAAGAGGGGCAGCACCCCCGACCGCTGCCTCTCGGGTAATGGAGAGGATGGCACTCAAGCGCTAGCTTATATACCCGCGGGCAGTGCCCCGTCTACGAGCCCTGCAGCGGCCTTCAGGTCACAACTGCCACTCGGATTAGTTTAATAAGTGGAGTGTTCTCCGGGGAACATTAATTCTTCCGAATGTTTAAGAACTTCTTGCAGCATTTTCTCTCAATGTCCTCCGAGGAACATTATTTCTTCTGAATTTTTAAGAACTTCTTAAACATTAATTAATTCATCTGAATGTTTGAGAACTTCTTGCAGCATTTTCTTTCAATGTTCTCCGAGGAACATTAATTCTTCTGAATGTTTAAAATCTTCCTAAACATTAATTAATTTGTCTGAATGATTGTGAACTTCTTGCAACATTTTCTCTCAATGCCCTCCGAGGAGCATTAATTCTTCCGAATGTTTAAGAACTTCCTGTCACATTTTCTCTCAGTGCCTTCAGAGGCAATTAATTCTTTCGAATGTTTTAGAACTTTTTGCAGCATTTTTTCGTGTGTGGTGCACGACAGTGCACACTGCATGTCAGTGCATGTTACACTGTGTTGAACGCTGCACTACGGTTCACAGCGAGGTGTATGATGATGCACTGTGGTGCGCTGTGGTGCACTGTGGTGCGCTGTGGCGCACTAATCTTGGTAATCTTGGTACTTGTTTGGGACGTAGCACTGTGGACGTAGCGCACTGTGGTGCACTGTGGTGCACTGTGGTAAACTGTTGTACATGACAGTGCACTGTATTGCATGGCAGTGTGCGGGCGCACGGTGGTGCGCGGTGGTGCGCATGACAATGCACTGTTAATCAGAGCGTGGCCAGACCGTCACGCAGCGTCTGGGCACAATGCCCGCCATCACATTACCATTACTTACCATTACCTAATGTGGTCCACCAATATAACCATTCCCTATTATAGTACGTAATTACCGTTAACTTGCATGGTTCATCTCATGAATATGCTTTAAAAATCAGTAAGTGAATCTCAATTAAAGCGTTCACTCAACATTAAAGCAGACTGAGTGTATAAATGCTGTGTAAAAATAATATAAGAAATACTCCACACATCAGGCCACGGCATGGCACAGACAAGCATCCAGTAATGGATAAAACTGATATGATGATCAAGAGGGAATAATTTAAGAATACTCTTATGACTTGCCAAGTTTACATTCAATTGATTAGTAAATAACTTGCCCAGTTTAAAACCTATTGTTGCCTAAATAACTGTTTCGTTTGAAATTCGATTAATTAATAAACAACTTGTTCAGAAGACATTTAATAGATTAGTCAATAACGGATTAATTCAACATTCAATTGGTTGTAAATACAAAAAAATTCATGTATAAGTACTATACGAAACACGCGTATATTTCAGACGTATAAGCAAATAACTGAGACAGAAACAATCCTCGATTTGGAACTATCCACCCGAAATACTAATAATAATAATAGCGGTGTCAGCATTGAATAGGTCAAATTTAGACTGTCGCCGGTTCTTGACAGAGCAGAATTCATACATTTTGCTTAGGTTTCGAGCCAGCAACGCACTGCTCCAATTTTGATATTCTTAAGTACCCAGGGCGCTAATTTTGGCCAGAACATCAAAGGAAGCTGGGACCGAACCCACCCTCCAATCTCGGTGCTCTGATCTGTAATAGCTGGGCCACCGTGCCCTATTTATCTGGAACCGCTGGGCCACCCTGCCCTATTTATCTGGAACCGCTGGGCCACCCTGCCCTATTTATCTGGAACCGCTGGGCCACCCTGCCCTACTTATCTGGAACCGCTGGGCCACCCTGCCCTATTTATCTGTAACTGTTGGGCCACCCTGCCCTATTTATCTGGAACATCATTTTCCGACCATTCAATACACATTCTCTTTCTTGTATCACTTCTATACCAAATTGCTCGCTCCTCTAATTATAATAATAATGATAATAATAAAAAATGATAATAATTTATTAATGATAATAGTACTGTATTGTACTGTATTATATTGCATTGTGCTGTGTTGCATTGTATTGTAATGTGTTGTACTGCATTGTACTGCATTTTACTGTACTGTACTGTGTTGTACTTGTATTGTACTGTATTGTACTGTTATGCACTATATTGTACTGTCATGTACTGTAGTGTACTGTAGTGTACTGTATTGTACTGTATTGTACTGTACTGTGTTGCACTGTATTGTACTGCACTGTATTGTACAGCATGTACTGTATTGTACTGTCTTGTACTGCCTTGTACTGTATTGTACTGCACTGTACTACATTGTACTGCACCTCAATGTATAGTACTGCATTATACTGTATTGTACTGCATTGTACTGCAGTGTTCTATGTTGTACTGCATTGTACTGCATTATACTGTATTGTACTGTATTGTACTGTTTTGTACAGTATTATACTGTATTGTACTGTATTGTACTGTATTGTACTGTATTGTACTGCATTGTACTGCATTATACTGTATTGTACTGTATTGTACTGTTCTGTACAGTATTATACTGTATTGTACTGCATTGTACTGTATTGTACTGTATTGTACTGTATTGTACTGCATTGTACTGTATTGTACTGCATTGTACTGTATTGTACTGTTTTGTACAGTATTATACTGTATTGTACTGCATGTACTGTAGTGCCACCTCTCGCCCAACACCCGCTACAGGCGTGGTGGTCTCAGCCGTGCAGCGTCATGCTCCGCTAGCCACGTCGCAATGGATGTGACGCGCGTTCATTCCTGAGAGTTCGCCCCATCGCAACCACGCGAATTAATGTGCATTGCTTGAAATTATTCAGTTCCTTCAGTAAATAGCTCTTAAAAAGCATATATTGAAATTTTTATTTATGAGCTACATTGCATGTTATTTGGAACATATTAAAAAAATTTTAATCACATGTACAATAACTCTGATACTCCTGATTTCATAGAGATTTTTATTACGTTTGATTTTCTTCAATAATTCTAATCGATGCAACAACCCTAATTCTTGATTAAAAATTTAATAAAGTGCATGTAAAATTCACCAAATTTTCATACAAAATACGGTATGTACATGTTGTCAATTGTCGACTTATGATCTGTTCAAAACTGTAAGCATAATTCACCTTCAAACATAAGGGATTCTTCTCAGCATTCTCAAAGTTCCGCTGTAAATTTGGTCGTTCGTTTAATTTATCTTATATTTTTTTAATTGCCACGTGAGTTTTGTTTTTATGTCTATTTTTCTTCAATTCTTAAAATTCCCGTGTAATATTACTAGGTACTTCTTTATATTCTATTATTATTTGTGAATTTTCGTATTAATTTGTTGGATCTGTTGATTTTTGTCCTGCAATATATAACTGATGATGAAACTATGCTCCTAAATGAATTCAATGCATATGTGGTGAACATACTTGACGTTTTGTTTGCTGCAAAATTCTTCCCGTATAAGTAGTGCATCTTTGGTTTCTGTTCATATCCGTAAAACTTTCGTATTAATATGTTGGATCTGTTGATTTTTGTCCTGCAATATATAACTGATGATGAAACTATGCTCCAAAATGAATTCAATGAATATGTGGTGAATATACTTGACGTTTTGTTTGCTGCAAAACTCTTGCTTCAGTTGAGCAAGGCTGAGATCAATGAAAGTTCAGAAGACAATCGTGACCGCATGTGGTGCACGACTATGCATCGTGAGACAGCGTCCAATACATTGTATAAAATTAAGTATTACATCTTGATGCAACAATTTAGCTTTGATTTTTATATTATTCAATTTTTTAGCGAATTTTATTTCTATATTTGTTCTTCAGTTCATAATTGCAAAATAAACTATTTGTCCATGTATATATAAGTTTGAATGCCTGAATATGAAAGAAAATGTAAATAACTTATAGTAGTATAGTATAGTATTGTAGTATAGTATAGTAGTATAGTATCTTCGGCATTGAAGAATATGCCTGGATAGGCCTGTCGCCGATTCATGTTTTTTTCTCGACTATACTGGCCTTATATTCAAATCTTTTCACCCGCCTATACGTTCAGAATCTTTTCAAAATTTCAGTTGTTCCGAAGGATACGAGGCATTTCAAGACTAAACATATGCTACTGCATGGCCTTGTCTAGTCTGTTCTTGAACGCGATCATAATAAATAAAGCTACGCACTTGACAAGACTCAATTTCCAGCTCGCCCTGAGCAATATCAAGCTTTTCAACTTGAACTTTTATCACGTTTAAACTTAAGCACGTCATGCAATGCTGCAATCATTCCCTGGTCAAGCGGGTGAAGTTGAACTCAGCAAATCAGACGTCGTATATTTTTATTCAGAGATTCAAGTGACCGCGACATTTGTGCGTCTGCGCAAGTCTTTCGTGCGTAACAAGAGTCACGTGGGCAGACACGCATTGCGTAAATCGTGTCGGAACACTGGCAGTGCAAGGCGTTATATACGCAACATATATAACACGAGGCGTTATATACGCGACATATTTAACGCGAGGCGTTATATACGCAACATATATGAAGCTAAGCGTTAAATGCGCAACGTGTATAATGCGAGGCGTTATACACGGAACATATATAAGGCGAGGCGTTTTATACGCAACATATATAACGCGAGACTTTATATACGCAACATATTTAAAGCCAGGTGTTTCATACGCAACATATATAACGCGAGGCTTTATATACGCAACATTCGCAGTGCGCGGAAGCGGGTATGTTGGTCACCGTGGCACGACGCCGCGGTTGGGGGCTCCCCTGGGGGGGTCGGGGGCTACCTGTGGACCCCTCCCCTGTTATGGATATCGCTGACCCCTCCCTCGCTGGATATGCCAGCGAGAGGGCTGGCATATTAGTTAGTGGATGTTTTACTGAGTATTTTTGGGCTATTATTAAACAATTAATTATTAATTAAAAAGTTTGAGTGCAGGTTTAATTAATTAGTGCCTAAATACGCCAGTAATCCATATGAATAAATTCATAGCAGGAGCGCCACCACGTGGCCTCATGCCAGCAGAGTTAACGGCCAAGATTTTTTTTAAAGGCCTCCCACACTCACCATTCCAACAAAAAAAAAAGAATTAATAATAATTAATTAATAATATTATTATTATTAATTAATATTAATTATTAACGGCTAAGATCCGAGCAAAATTATGGCCTATTGAATAATGGTTTCTTCTCAGCTCACAAGGATTGCGTTTAAACCATTTAAGGATTCTGGTTTATTATGTAATTTTTACGTCAGTAATCCAACTATTATGCTCCAACATGCCCACCATCAGGCAGGTCATGTCCATACATGATATCAATAAAGCAAACAAGATCGTCACAGTCATTCCTTAAAGAACGATCGTACGCTTCCAAATTTGCTCTTACGATTATTGCGAAACCATATTCGTGGAAGCAATTATCGTCATGAAAATTAGATCGAAGTATAAATAAATAAACATCGTTAGTTATCAGCAGGAGACTTACAATCACCATGACATAACAATAATAATAATAATAATAATAATAATAATAATAATAATAATAATAATAATAATACTAATAATAATACTAATAATAATAATAATAATAATAATAATAATAATAATAATAATAATAATAATAATAATAGCGGTTTCAGCGTTTATTAGGCCGTAGGCCTGCCGCCGATTCTTAACATCGCAGAACATTCACAGCATTTTGCGGTCTCGAACTCGCAACTCACTGCTACAATTCTGCTGTGCGTGCTTAATCGCTCGGCCTCCTTGCCGATTCTGACCAGAAACTGGTGCACAGAGCTGAGATCGAACGCAATCGACATGTACGATCGTTGGAAAAGAATCAAAATTGAACGCTGTAAAGGTCCATAGCAACAGCTTTGTTCCACAGCCCACCAATTGGATTACACAAAATGTTCATTAAAATACCAGCTCAGTGTTCCCGAGGAAGTCTCTACGCACGTTCGCCCAGACGGCTACAGTATTCCTGCACCCATTATACATGAGGTGACATTCCTGAGCCGCAACCCAATCCCTTCTTGCAATACCTTCAACAATCCACGTGCTTTTGCGGGGCCAAAATGCTACTAAAGTTTTTTACTTAGTGCATAAACCTTCAATTTTGTCAACCACTGAATTTTTAACCTTAAATAGAATCGAATAAAATGGAGGCTTTATTGTGGTTTTACAAATGTTTGGCATGTGCATTTGGGTTAAATGAAAATAATTTTCGAAGACAGGAAATGAACTGTCCATTGTTATTTGGGTTTTAAATTTCTGAACGAATATAGAAGAGCGTCATTTTTTTAAATGTAGTTTAATTCATGTTTTATTTAAGAACACGACTACGCTTTTGGGACGAATTTTTGGAACAAATTTTTACAGTTGATTTTTATCGCATAATCCTTTCGTAACGGCAATGTGTCCTACAACTTTTTATTCGTATTTTTTTACCGAATCATCATGAACTTGGACCGAATATTGCCTCTCCGTAAAAAATAATTAAATATATGTTAATGGTAAAAATTATATAATTGGGACTAGAAAATCCTGGTAGTATATGGTTCCAAATGAGGTGACACAATTTGGGACATCACTGATTTGATAAAAAAAAACATTTTCGTAATATTTTTTGTTAGTAGTTGAATAATATCATAAACTTCCATTGGCAAACGCGTGTAATAGCTTATATAATAACATATCCCAAAAAGAACAAATAATAATATTCTTTTAGATTGGACATATGTAGTCGCAGGAGTGTTTCTTCTATGTCTCTGTAGTTAGCTATGCCTTGAATTTAGCGCTACATGCAAGTTATAGAGTAAATCGTTGGGCGGGACGTCGCAGTCCCGTCAGCCAATTACTTTTGAGTTGATATAGGCACAGGAGTGATACTCATGTGTCCCTGTAGTTAGCTATGCCTTGAATGGTGCGCTGTGTGCAAGTTATGGAGAAAACATTGAGTGGGACGTCACAGTCCCGTCAGTCACGAAAGGGATAAGTTCGTCACATCGGATCCGGTCAGGACCGAATTAAATTGTATGCGTATAACAATTACTTATTAGAGACAACACTAGTAGAGAGGCCAGCGTCTCCGATGTTACTCATGTAAATTGAATTTTTTTAATATATTTAAAAATTATTTTTTAACGTATTTCCAATAAATGAAATAAAATTTTTTATTTATTCAAATTATCTATTCTGTCAGGTGGTTCATGCATTGTCTCAGACTTTACGCAAGTGTGCAATATTTCAGATCGATTAGACAGGTAGAAGTGTGTCAAGTTTCGATTACAAGATTTGTAGCAGACAAACAAACAACTAAGAAGTGAAATTAAGGAGAAATGTTGTGAAATATATAAATTTATTGACATTATGCTCATGCTAGGCTCGGTATAATTTTTTTGTCCGTTTCGATTTTAATTATCGCGATAAACGCAAAGTTTGAGCAGCTTTACGCGCATATGTTCGTCAAATGGAAACTGATCTTGACCTAATTAACAACGATGCTATTTATTAACGTGACGCTTCTGCAAGCGTTGTCAGAATTTTTTTCTCCACTATGTTCTCACGCAATGCACGAAACGTTAAGCGTGAAAAGGAGGCTAAAAAGTTGTGCGCGTGAACTTAAAAAAAAAACGAAAGTTACGACAACACTTGCAAGAGCGTATTGTGAATAAATAGCTTCGTTGTTAATTTGGTCCAGGTCAGTTCCGATTTAACAAACTAATGCGTGATATAACTGACATGGAAATTCGTCTCAAAATTCGTCCCAAAAATTCGTCCACAGGTTTCGATATGGTTGCGAGGGCGGCGGTAAAGGTGTCCGAGAGGTCTAATAAATCACATTAGTTTAAATCTGATGGGATATTTTGGAAAATGTTTGCTTCCTCTTTTTGATAGTCACGTTATTAAAAATATAAGTGAATTGGATATTCATTAAATGTTCATTCGTATATAAGTGTGGCCTACAATTTGAACATCCACTGACAACTGCATGAACATCAGTTTCTTTTTTCTCGCATTTGAGGACAATGTTCATGTTTGATTGCACCCATTCTTAGCGTATATAATATGTGTGAAATGTCTTTTGGCACACTTCTCAGCTGTTTTTATTTTTCATCCTCGCATCGCAGTGTTATTGTGTGGCAACACTCAGTCAGTTGAAATATCGTGAAAAGCTTGGTGAGTCTCTGTGATCAAGCTATGTAATTCAGGCTATTTATAAGTTAAAACTGAACTATAAACTATTGGCTCTTGCTGTGATAATTGTCAAATTGCATTCATTTTGTCTTAGGAATTGACGTTACCACTTCAGTCACAAACACAATGGCAGCCGGAAAGAATAAGCCGCTTGCTATGATGATACATGCCACTGATGCTAGATCCTCAGACGTCTAAATCTACTAATAGCCGCTAACTTCATTAAACCAAATATACAATTTTTCCTTTCTTAACTTATGAGTAACTTCAAATATATTTGCAGCAAATGCACATAGGTTTAGTGAATGGATATGCAACCGTACTGACTACTGATTGCATCATTTGCATGTCCAAACTGTATAGCTAACTCAAGTTAGGAAATATCTAGGCTATTCACTATTGATCAAAGATTGTGCAGATCTCGCAGCAGATGTTTATATACTTTATGGCCAATGAGTAAATTGAGTATGTCACAAGCTCTGACAAGAGTTTCCACAACCCCATGTCAAAAGCCTATAACCAGGATGATCTTTCACTAATTTATAAATCAAAATAAACTACTATTATTATAATTTGCTAGGCTAGTAAGTAGTAGTAACATTTTAATACCTAGCTGTGCAACTGCCACTGCCATACTTTTCTCTTTAAACAAATGTCTATTTATAATATAGGTAATAATATATTTATATATAGTTAGTAGTTTAGTACCTATACACTGTGAGTCTGTGACCTGTGTATATTTGTTGAACTTGACTGTCTTGACAGTTGACAATTGTACCTATTTTTACATGCAGTACTAGTACAGTAGTAGTAACAGTAGGCTAGTAAGGCTATAGCTACTCACCTACTCTTTCAGCAGTCAGCACATCAGTTGCATTATAATTCACGAGTTTGATCATAGTGCTAAAGCCTTTTATGTAAATGATACATTTTTGACAATGCCTTTCTTGTCAAATGAAAAATATATATATTGCAATTGAGCAAACATTATAAAATTTGCAGAGAATTCATAAAAAATGAAAGTTTGAATGTAAGAAGGAGGCATCTTGAAACTTGAGTCACTTGAGCTAGCCTATACAAAATTTTTGTCACTCATTTGGTTACTAGGACTGTCTAGGAGCAAAAGACAGCTGAGCCAATTGGCAAAGAAGCTAAGTAAACATGTCAACAAGCAAAATGACATTAAAATATGTAACTGTATGGATTGTTTCAACAAATGAGTTGGGAGTCTGAAAGAAAGCAGTCAGTTAAGCACAATATATGCTACAGAAAGCCTACAGACAGGCTAGACAGCTGCAGTGGGTCTAGAAGAAAATCCACCATGTAATGTTTTTGTTATTTTGCCATGATCTGCATGTGGGTTTTGCACATACCTTGGCACTGTTTTTATTGGTAAACAGGGGTTTGTTTTGAGCAGGCTAGTTTTGCACTTACCTTGGCACTTTTATTGGTGAGCAGGGGCTAGCTGTTGTTGTTATTGTTGTGGTTCTTCAGTCTCATTTTTATAAGACCCCCCTCGCCCAAGTAGGACACCACTGACAGGGAGTCGCTCCAGAGCTGTAGGGTCGAGGTTATGTGGTGATATTGTCGGAGGTCCTGCCAGAGCAGACATTCCAGGAGAATGTGAGTGATTGTGTGGGGAGCTCTCTGGCAGGATGGGCAGGTGTCTGTGTCTGCTTGGCCTATTCTGTTTGCGTATGTGTGTTATGAAGGGTGGTGGCGCAGCCTGGCTAGGTGTACTCTTTCCAGTTTAGAGAGCTGTGTTTCTGTGCTGCCTAAGTTGGGAGCTTGAGTGCTCTATCTTGTTGAGCAGGGGCTAATTGAGAACTTGAGTGCCCTATCATGATTCCATGAAGCAACTTGTGTGTCATTGATTTGAAGAGTTCATTAATCTGGCATTTGTGTGATAAAGGCATTTATCCATTTCTACACAGATTCTTAATCTATAATCTTTCTTGCTGATTTTAACATGTTGAATGTTGTGTCTTCTCTATGTAATTTTTGTATTGCTTGGTCAATTTACTTGAAACCTCCAATATGATGGAAAGACTTTTATTTAATATTTTTTTCATATTCTAACAGGCCCAGTAAAGCTAAATACAAGTCCCAAGATGCGTCACTTGGCTGCATACCTGCTTGCTGCTCTCAATGCTGATGGCAACACACCATCCATAGATGCCATCAAGAGCATTCTTGGCAGTGTTGGAGTTGAGGCTGATGAAAAACAACTGGAGGTTCTTGTGAAGAGATTTGCTGGTGTCAATATTGACAATGTGACCAGAGAAGGTAATTATTTCAATGCCAAATGTGCTAATAAATATAAAAGGAATTGGACAATTCTGCTATTGCTGGCTATTTACTTCCGTTCAGTTGATTGCTTTTCTGTCATGCAAAAGAAACCTCAGTGTATTCTCAATTAGCCATGTTTTTGTTGATTTCAACTTGTTAACTTGCATCACTTGGGACAGATTTTAAAATAGATATTTTCCAGTATGTATTGAAAGCCTGTCTATCATGTCATTTGTCAAGCACTTTGCAACTAATTTACCTTCTTTTGATATAAGAAATTTTATAGTTTTTAAAATTTCTTCTAAAGATTAATTTCTTTCCTATTGATGTAGAAGGTATATTGTTGCTATTGTTTTTTTTTTTTTTTTTAGTTTGAAAGTCAGGCAATTTTTCCTTTAAGCTGCTAAGGAAAACTTGCTTGTCAACTATTGTTAGAAAAAGTGAGTGTATATTTTTATTGATTTTTCATTTGTATGTGAGATTATCCAAGGTATATTGGGTCCAGGCAGTGGCAGATGCTGCTCAAATTCTCAGATAGAAAGTGGTTTATGTCTAATTTTTTTCACTCTGGGTGTCTTGACTTCTTGACTAATCACGTGTCATTGAGTGAGAATCACTGATTGTTCATTGGGTTTATAAGAAATCTACCTTAGTAGAAGGTGTGATTGATCAAGTTTTTTTTCATTTTTCTACTAAATAAGAAGCTACAAAATTTGCTCAAAGATTGCTTAGATGGCAAATGGAGCAGAGAACTGCCTCTTTTTGTATTGATCATACCTACATATATATTTATGGATCCAGACATCAATGTATGCAGTCAATTGTGTTGTCTAATGTCATAGTGCTTGCTAGGCTCAGTTTAAATGTAGAGGCAATATGACATTAGTTTGCTGTTGAGTGGAAAAGGTAATGCTTTCTTCTAATGACCGTCATTTATTTTTTTTTTTTTTTTGTCAAATGAGATGCTTAGAATGTATTCGAATATAATTTTTTTTGCTGTTGATATTGAATATTGGAATTTAATTCTAATTGCTGCAAGTCCTCGCAAAACTTATGAAGTGCCATGTTGATGACTTCATTAATGAATCATTTTTTCTGTGGCACTGAAATGCAGCAGCTTTAGTGTAGAAAAATGTCTCTGCAGTTGTGCTTCTTCATAATTAGATTCTCATCATGTAATGATTAAATGATTCTAACTGTAAACGTGATTATTATTTATTGTTGTGTTTTGTTCTAGGCATGACAATGTTGGCATCAATGCCCAGTGCTGGTGGTGCTGTTGCTGCAGCTGCTGCTGGAGGTGCTGCTGCTGCTGGTGGCGACGCCGCGCCTGCTGGTGGCCAGGGTGAGACTGGATATTGTTTCTTTTATATTGCGTCAACTTCTTGTCTTGTCGGTGAAACTAAAGTGTTTGTCTTGTCGGTGAAACTAAAGTGTATGTCTTGTCGGTGAAACTAAAGTGTTTGTCTTGTAGGTGAAACTAAAGTGTTTGTCTTGTCGGTGAAACTAAAGTGTTTGTCTTGTCGGTGAAAATAAAGTGTTTGTCTTGTTGGTGAAGCTTAAGTGTTGTTCAGCAAAAATTTAATGGCAAAGAAACTGAAATTTTTCGTGTTTTCTTTGCTTTTATATTTTTGGTGTACGTGCAATTTAAGTAGACTAATGATAAAAATTGATATACTGATACACTGATGTTATATTGCCCGTTCAATTCTATTCAGCTCGATTGAGATTCGACGGTTGACCGAGAATTAGATGATGTACTTTAAATTAATGTTTGACTTATTTGATGTTCTACTAATTTTGGATATCAAACTTGTAATTAACTACTAACTAACCTTTCTTAGTGACCAAAATATAGTCAATTTCTGACCAATATTAATATTCATTTTAATATGAAGTAACTCTACTGCAAAGGCTTATTTCGACATTTTTATAGTTCTACATGCGCGCATCTGTGCCTTTACTCTATGGAGTTACTCGATACGATTGCTAACCACTGCGTTGAAGAAGTTACTGTAAGCTGTAGTGCTATGTTAATGCTAGTCTTGATTTTGCAGCTGCAGCCTCCAAGAAGGAAGAGAAGAAGGAGGAGCCTGAAGAAGAATCTGATGACGACATGGGCTTCGGTCTTTTCGATTAAATATGGCCGTGCGCTTACGTGGAGCACTTGCTTTCAATTTCCTTAGTCGCTTTGGTAACATACGGTGTATTTATTTCTTATTGCCGCGTGTACCCTTGGAATAATCGCCGGCTTTGGTAACATACTGTGTATTCGTTATTGCCGCGTGTACCCTTGGAATAATCGTATCAATATTCATGATTTAATCCAACGATAGGCAAGATACTTTAACTGAATTCCCGAGTGCTAATCGCTCTAAATCTCTGCAGAATCATCTAGTTTCCCGTGCTCTCGAATTCCTATTGCGTTACGATCTTTCTTATTTCCATGCCCTGATCAATTAACCAGTTCGTACGAGTTACAGGGCAAGCGAGTGAGATCTAAGACAAAGTCCGCTCAAGAGCCTCGCGCAACTGTCACGAAGTGTACTACGACTCATTTCATGTACGGATGTGCCGGCAGATGATCGCTTCTCATTTACTCAAGTGTCCTTCGTACAGTGACATTTAGGTTTCTAGATGATGTGATTGAAATTCTACCTACATCTGGCCTCGCAACATTTAGTTGATTTCCGTCCTGAAAATAATGTGGAACATTTTTCCCTAAATTTAAATGGCTAGCCCATGGTTCCACTAAATTCACTAGTCTGAGTTTGAGGCTAGAATTTCAGTGAGTTAGATCAGGGGTCTCCAAACTTTTTTCACCAAGGGCCAAGATCAAGCTTACTGAAACCTTCGCGGGCCAGAGAAGTTCGTGAGCGGAGGGAAGAGCAGCATGAATTACGAATAAAATTCGATAGTCAAAATTAGCTCACGAATAACTATTTTATTCTGCACTTCGTCTTACGGAGCCACTGTACACTATCTTCCGTCGCTTATTCTTTGCTTAATCTTAAATCTTCATCATTAATTGGCGTGATATGCACGGCTCCTAAATACATAGGGGGCATAATAATTATGGCTATAATTATTAGAGTGTAATCTTGAATAATATTCAACGTGAAACAGCATTAATGAGAGGCATGGAATTGTTTCTTTTCATACAAAATAGCATTGAGTTATAGATCAAAATTACTGCTTCATATCATCAGAATGGATTGTAAATGTTCGTCGGATAAGGCTGCCCTGTAGCTAGACTTGACATACTTCATATTAGAAAATGTTTGTTCACAAAAATAGGTTGTGCCAAAAACGGAAATAGAACTACAAGCAAAGGCTTGTAGATGAGCATACTGCATATTCATCGCTTGGTGGACACTTGTAAAAGTCAATCAGTTTACCTTCTCTGAATCTGTCCTTCAATGCGTCATTGGCTTGCTGATCAACTACTTCCAATTGAAGTTCAGATGGCAAATCTTTAATGGAACAATCAAATGGATTTTGGAAAATCTTAAATTGCTGCAGATGCATAACGTTTTTGACATTGCCGTTTCAGATTGCAAATTATGCCTTGTGCAAATCTTCTTGGTTATGAAGATTGAGTTTCTCGCTCAAACTTTTCGCAACATAAAAGTGCTTGAAACAGTTCCTCATCAACTGGGTGTCAAACAAAATAAAATAGCTTTTGTCGAAACGCCTTCACTTGGGTATACATGTTGCAAATGAGTACCGTTTTGCCCTGCAGTCTAAGATTGAACTCGTTCATGTGTGTGGTCAGATCCACAGAAAAAGCTAATTTCCAATTCTTTTCATCAAGAAAATTTTCAATTTCTGCCCGGAGTTAAAAAAATTGTGACAACATGAACACCTTGCCACAGGCAAGCAAACGAACGGAAGTGTGATACGTAGGTTAAATCTGGATATTCTGCTTCTATCTCCTCCAAGAAAGCACGAAACTAACGATGGTCAAGTCCGTGAGAACGAATGTAGTTTACTATTGAAACAACAAGTTCCATCACAGAAGATAAATCCATATATTTGCCACAGTGCCTGCTGGTGAATAATGCAGTGAAAAACCAAACGCTTGGGAAAGCCCGCAATTGCAGCAGTTTTGTAAATTTGCCCAATTAACCCTTTTCCAAAGGGGCACATGTTTCTTTGACCATCGGTTGTGACGCGCTTGAACCGTTTCTACTCCAGGCCGTACGTAATGCAGGAGAAGGTAAAGTCTACTCTCGACTTCTTCGAAAATTTCCTTGCCTGGTATTGTACCTACCGCGCATGTCGTGCACCGTGGCCAACTCTTCAATCACTTCAAAATCTTCTCTGACCCCACGAACATACAGCAACTGCGAGGTAGAAGTGACATCAGTTGATTCATCAAGCGCGAGAGGAAAGTACTTGAATTTTCTGGCTTTTCTTCGAGTTGAGACACTATATTTATTCCAATATCTTCAACTCGACAAGCAACTGTATTTGCCGAAGGGCTTATAGTTTTAGACAAGTCTACTTTTTCCGGACATAGTTAGTTGGCTGCTTCAATGATGCATAATTTATTTAACTCACCATCGGTCAAGGGCTTCCCTCGTTTTGCCAAAAGATGTAACACACGGAAACTTGCGATTGTTGCAGCTTTATTCTCGGCATTCTTTTTCTCGAACAAAAATTGTTGCGCTGCCAAGTTGTGTCTTGACGCTTCCAGCTTGTCTGCAAGAAGCTTTCCTTTGAGTTACGAATAGTTTGACGAGTGTTTTGTATCATAATGTCTCCGAATGTTGCACTCTTTCAGCACTGCAATACTATCATTGCATATTAACCATAATGCTTTGTTACCAACTAAAGTAGCATGCATCCAACTTTTCCTTTAATTCGCGGCATTCAGAGCCCACATTTCTCTTCTTTCCTGGTCCCGACATTGTCACCTGAAACACTTCCAAACTTGGGTTCACACTGGCAAGCAGACCAGGACGATAATGAACTATGAAATTAAAGGGTCTTGGGTGGTTCATGGCAACATTTGTGTATTTTATCAATTTTTAGAGACACCAATCACACCCATTTACTGTTTTTTAGTTCATGCGTAATCAGAAATAAACGCCACGTTCGATTTTTGTACACATTATGTTGATATAAGAGATACCCTCGGCGGGCCGGATGGAACCAAGCCGAGGGCCGGATCCGGCCCGCGGGCCGTAGTTTGGAGACCCCTGAGTTAGATAACAGATCAGAATCTGAATTCTATGGGTTAAATAAAACGAATAAGTTCCTGTTTACAGTATTAATTACTTCTACGAGGTTAGTACAATTAAACAAAAAATTGGGAGTTTGCAAACTCAACTACAAGGTTTAGGTTGCTGCACAAATGACTAGATAACGAATTTCGAAACGACGATGGGAAAATCTACATATGAGGCCTCCAGACAGAAGAATAGAAAGTGGGGATATAAAATAGATCTACGATAAAATATAGATTAGGAATGAGAACCTACCGTGCAGCTGGCGGTAATGGTTAAATGCATCATACATTAAATTAAAATAAAGCCTGAAGAAATATCTGAAACGGTAGGTGTCGCTAGTGAAGAGCAAAGAAATAATCCAAAGTAAAGAAGTCATCCAATCACCTTTCCGATATGAAATGAGCTCTCCGGTCCTAAACTCAGACCCCATCTTGGATTTAACTTGAAACCGTAACAAGATGATTAGGTTTTCTAATATAACATGATAAGTTCTACTGTGATCGCTATTTTATCCAAAACAAGCAAGATCAATGAATTGTAAAAAGATCCGTTCCGACAACAATTGGCTCAAGGAAGGCAACATAAGCATATACAAAAAAATAGAACGAATGAATATCACAGCAACTTTCGGTGACTACATATCGTAAATTATTAATATTGTTTTGTTCATAGAACTTAGTTAAACTCAGAGAAGTTACAGAGACTAGTTTATGTACTCTTTCAGTTTCAAGAGAGCTCCTAAAAATTCGAATTTATGAATAACGTAACAAAATATACAACAAAAGTGAATAGCTGCAAAAATTGCTGGTTTAAAAACGAAAATATGCAGTTAAAATTGAGATAAATTACCTCGGAGAGATGGAGAAGACGGTATGGATTTTTTGAAACATTATTGAGCTAATTAGCAGAATTTAAGATTCTTCGTAATTATTTTATGGCGGTCTATACGCACAATCGTAGAAGCCAGCAAATGCCAACAATCACACCGCGAAAAGACGAAAAACACACCGTGAAAAGACGGAAAAAAAAACACATTATAAGAGACTTCAGGACTCCTGTTTGTACAAAGCTCTGAGCACAATGTAATCTCGCAGCAGGATATAAAGTGCCCCGAAGTGTGCAGCAAGTATTACAGAAGTGGCCAGTATCTGCTGCCACTGATACAAGGAACACAAGTACATCACGTACGCCATGCAGCTCACGAAGCACAGCAGCAACATGTTCAGTATCACGACGTACACTTTGTCGAACACCCCCTGGTGAAAAAATAGCAGTTAGTAAGCTTTACTCTGCGTTCATATAATAAATTGTGTATTATCTCTTAATATGAAGTCTTATTATCATAAAAAACCAAAGCACATTACCTAATTGATTACTTTGGCATCAGTACGCCTTAATAACTTTAATAATGAAGCGTACTGAAAAGCTGTCATTAAGAATTTGAAACGACCTTCCGATTGTTTGAATATGCCACTAATTTATATGTTCTGTTTCTATACCTAGATCCATTTACTAACACAGACACAATGTTCCTCACGACGTCCACTTCTCATTGTTAGCACATTACCTACAATTAGGCACAACAGAAAAATGCCCTTAGCAAGCGTTCATTTCAAAACTTCACTGAAGATAAATAATATCTGCCATCTCTTCTCAATCAATGAAATTGAATTCGTGCTCAATATTCCTTTTAATTTAGGAGTAAGCTAGACTAATTTACCATCGGTAATTTTGTCCCCATTGTTTTAAAAAGTTACTGATTACTCAACACCTACAATGAAATACAGCAAAATAGTAAAATATAATAGAAAGTCTTACATGAAGTCGCGCATGCGCAGAATTGCCAGGCTCGGCAGAATTAGCAGCGGCTTCAGCTCTGTATACCTGACGGCCGTATTGCACCACTGCACCAGCACCGTACACTGCACTGCTCTGCCACAGCGGTGCACTGGTGGTGCACACGGGACTAACACGTCGCCAGTGTCCGAGGTGTTGCACCGATCTGTGTACCACGTCACAAAACCTGCACATAAACAAACAACTTCACATACTTGCACGATACATGAAAGATGGTTAGACACGAGAGATCTATGTGCCAATGTATGTATGTATATGTGCGTATGTATGTTTATGTACGCATGTACGTATATATATTTTTTTATTTAGTGCGGAGCTTTTCCTCGAGCCATGGGGGTAACCACTTTTTCGATAAATAAAATAAATAGATGGCATTCGGTAGGCCAGGTTCTGTACCACCGATGAAACTCATTGGCTAATCCGTAAAATTAAATTAGAATAAATACTACCGTAGGATGCATGAGTACCATTAAATAGACCCGCCAAGGTGAATTAAATACTGCTTTTAATAATTAACATCGAACTCATAATTCACATCAAGAGTGGATAATTGATCCTTTGTCTAACATAAATATACTGAAAATAATGAGTGATGGATAACTTATAAGTTGAGGATGGCTGAGAATCGCTGAGCAATTGAAGGCAGGATACGGCCTAGAACATAAGAATATCAGATCGCCGTGACATGGTATACGGTCCACGCTACGAAGAGGGTGTGGTGGTGTGGCGACTATCACTGGAGCACCCGCCGGGAACTTTATAGCTTACTCTGTTGGAAGTTTGCAACTTGTACCAGGAGCATTTATTTCTGGTTTCTGATATTTTTTATAGTTTGTCTTTCAGTGTTATTTCCATTTCTGCATTAGATACTAAAATTAAGTTTATTCCGAAGTGTTAACAGCCATTGTTAGCCAATATCGAGAAGACATTTTTATACTTTTTTGGCAGATGTCGGTGATTCGGGTTCATTTGGATTTTCATCCACGAGGCTGAGTCTCCAGAGAAGGCGATTATTCCCTCGTCTGGGTCTTGTAGTCTGTCCCAGTCTCCGGTGTATTCTTGCGTTCTGCTTCGTTATGTACAGTTGGATACTTGGATTATCAGGTCCTTATGTACGACAGCCTGTTCATTCCTCCGGATCGCACCGGGGTATGCTTGGCGGGGCATCGAGTGCAAAAGGCGCATCTAGAGTTCATTTTCAGCGTTTGGGTTGTTTAAGTCGTCCGACACGCTGATCAGCACCCGAGTATCTGCCTCGAAAGTTTATTTTCAGGGTCCGGGTTGTTTAAGTCATCCGACACGCTGATCAGGCACCCTAGTATCTGCATCTAGAGTTTATTTTCAGGGTCCGGGGTTGTTTAGGTCATCCGACACGCTGATCAGGCACCCGAGTATCTCCCTCCATTAATAGGATCCCAGTTGTCAAGCACGCGTTGCCTTGACAGGAACACTCGTGCGCTCGGATGTAGCTTTGACGTCCTGAGCCCAGCAGGTTATGCGCTTGATTACCTTTGCACGACGGGCGCCACTCCATCTGCGCGACGTTTAACCAGCCCCGTCTGCCCAGGAGTCCCTCAACTAACCCTTGCCGTCAGTGACTGTTAAGCCTGGTGGAGGTCCCCATCAAGGTTCGTCTATCCAGAGAAAGTCCGTCGTAGATCCAAAGTAAAGCCAGGTCGTCACCTTAAGAGCAGTTTACCAAGAGGATGGTCATTACTGGCCATTTGAGAGCCAGGCCGTCGTTACCTCAAGAGCAGTTTACCAAGAGGATGGTTATTACTGGCCATATTTGAGCCGGGCCGTTACCAGAAGAGCAGTTTGCCATCTCTGTTAGTCTGGAATCTCCACCCGAGCCACTCGGCCATGACTGGCTCGGTTCACTCGACCTTGAGTTGCTCGGTCCACTCGACCATGAGTGGCTCGGTCCACTCGACCTTGAGTGGCTCGGTCCACTCGACCTTGAGTGGCTCCGTCCACTCGACCATGAGTGGCTCCATCCACTCGATGAGTGGCTCGGTCCACTCGACCATCTGAGACCGCACATCCTCAGGTCTCATCAAGACGCAAGGCACGACAAGGGCGAGATGGCATGGGAGGTAATATAAATAAAACTTTTATATTCAAATTGTAATGAGCAATACGTGGATGTACCTGGCCGGGAAGCAGTAGATGAGATGCCATACGAAGCATGTGAGCACCACGAAGAGCGTGTGCAGCGTCAGCCACCCAGCGTCGTAGTGAAGGGTGTTCTGGGGGAGGAGAGGTGCGTTAGTAATGGGGGAGGAGGGAGCATCAGTTTTAGGGGAGGAGGGGGGCGTCAGTAGTGGGGGAGGAGGGGAGCGTCAGTACTGGGGGAGGAGGGGAGCGTCAGTACTGCTGATTGGGGTGTATGGGTCGTGAGAGGGGGGGAGGGTGATGAAAGGAGAGGGAGAGTGGTGAGGGAAAGGGAGGCTCTTTCATCAGGGTGGTGAAAGAGGTTCCTAATAAAGCTAGAAACGAGCTGTCACTTAAAACTAGTGTTCTCTAGCACACCACAAAACGAGTTATTAATAAGAAGAATAAATAGACAGTTCGGGACAGTGGTTTTGTGCAAAGCTTAGTAATAGTTTAGAAATATTAGCTTGGACGCACACTTAGAATAATTTAGTTAAGCATGGTATAGTACAACTCACAGGTACAAAGAAGCATGGTATAGTACAACTCACAGGGACTAAGAAGCATGGTATAAGCGTGGTACAGTACAACTCACAGGTACAAAGAAGCATGGTATAAGTGTGGTGTAGTAGACGGTGACGAGGGTCTGGTAGACGACCTGCGTGAGGCGCCTGTAGCAGTGCGACGACAGCAGCTCTGCCTCGTGGCGCGCGCCCTCGCTGCTGTTCAGGCACGAGTGCTGCACCAAGCGCCCGCCTCCTGCATCACACATGTCATCAATAAATATTCCTCTCATTATTATATATGTTACTATATAATATTGCAAATGTATTGCATTAATGAGGAAGACTCATTGCATTAATAAAGTAAATTCATTGCATTAACCGTAATAAGGAAAATTCATTACATTTAATAATTAATAAAGAAAGTTCATTGCATTATATAATATTGCAAATTTATTGCATTAATAAGGAAGACTCATTGCATTAATAAGGAAAATTCATTGCGTTAATAAGGCAGCAGGCTGCTGCCTCCTGCATCCAACACGTCATCAATAAATGTCCTGTCATTAGTATATATTAAACTAGATAATGCTCTCAATTGAACTCAATTGCATTATCATATTATAAATATTTATGTCATTATTATTTAAACGGTGACTGTATGCACAATATTTCAGCTATAAAAATTCATTGCAAAAAACCTGTAGGAGAGAACCAGTCTTTACTGGGCTGAAAACCAGTCGAACTGAAAGAAAAACCAGTCTTTACAGACACAGGTCTTACCACATTCCTGGTCTTTGGAGGGCTGCACCACGGGGATCAGCTCCAGAAATGAAGTCAGCTCTAAGTCAAATATGAAGAAATACAAGACGAACCTGTGGGGAGGGAGTGGTGGGAGTTATAGTACAAGAGCCTGTGTGGAGTGGAGGGAGTATACATGTATACCAGCCCGAAAATATATACCTATATATGTATGACGAGCAAGAAGTGATTTGTATGACGCGCCTGTGATCTGTGATTCTGATTCGTTGTCTATACACATATACGAGCCTGACTCACTGTGTATAGATTAACACAACAGATCTATACAAATGAATGGGAGTTCTATAGAGATGAACAGATCTATCCAAGTGAACATATCTATATAGAAGTGACTAATACAGTCTAAACACTCACGGGTATACAAGAGCCACAACTTTGATGTAGGTAAGAGCGTCCGTGATGGTAGAGAGGCAATACACCATCACCGTTGCCAGCACCATCACCACCACCGCTCTGCACATCACAAATATGTTAAACTTGACATCATTACAAAATATTAAATCATCTTTGTCTGACGTATATATTCCAGTTACATATCATTGCCTTAGTTGCTGCTATCATAGGTATATAATCATTAAAATATATTAGCAGTGCATCATCCATGCACCACAGCAGTGGTACATCATCCATGCCCCACAGCAGTGGTACATCATCCATGCACCACATCAGTGGTACATCATCCATGCACCACAGCAGTGGTACATCATCCATGCCCCACAGCAGTGGTTTATCATCACCATCATCACCATCTCACCTCGCTATAGGCACAGCAGTTCTCCAGAGGGTGTGGTGCAGGCAGGAAGTGATGAGACTCTTCACCAAACACCACACCAGACGTCTGCTCACGCTCAAGTGGTACATCATCACTATCATCCTCATCTCACCTCGCTATAGGCACAGCAGTTCTCCAGAGGGTGTGGTGCAGGCAGGAAGTGATGAGACTCTTCACCAAACACCACACCAGACGTCTGCTCACGCTCAAGTGGTACATCATCACTATCATCCTCATCTCACCTGGCTATAGGCACAGCAGTTCTCCAGAGGGTGTGGTGCAGGCATGACGTGATGAGGCTCTTCACCACACACCACACCAGACGTCTGCTCACGCTCACCACTATGAAGATCACCACTCGGGGCTCTATCAGGTACAGGTTCTGCACGCATCATATCTTTCTTTCACTTACAACAATCAATAAATAATTATAATAATAATATTTATATTCATGAAAAAATAGGTTTAATTGAAGAGAAATACATATATACTACATGTTCCAGCCTTTCTTATGAGGCACCTCAACGAAAACACTTTAAATAATATTTCTTAAATCACTTTTATTTCAAGGAAATTTTGCAGGTTTTGCAGTTTACAACAGACAAAAGTTTATACAAATCGCGAGTAAATGAAATAAATAAATGCAATGAATTTGAGGTCAAAAGTCTACTAAAGGATTGAGAAGGGCAAGATTCATCATACATTTTTTTTTTGTATAACATATTGCAATGTACAATTTTATATTATATTGTAATCTATAATTGTACATTATATCGTAATGTCTAATTGTATATTATACTGTAACGCATTATAATACGTTATACTGTAATGTATTATTGTATTTGTACTGACCACGACATATCGTGTGTGTGAGTGCGGGAGCCAGAAGACCGTGCGGTAGATGTTGAGGTAGTGGCCCCCCAGCACCAGAAGACTCAGCAGGCACATGAGGCTCTCGAAGGCGAACACTGACAGCCGCGGGATGTCGGGTAGCGGCGGGTGGCGGATGGCGGCCGCCGCCGAGCAACCATCGTCGTAGGTCCTGTGATATGGCGGGGCTTTAATAGGCAGGGTGACGTGTGATAATCTAACAGAGATATAGACTTCAACAACATACTATTTTATAGGCTAAACGTTTAGTTTGAGGGCATTAGAAGAGTGTAGACTTATCAAGAAAATGAGTTCTAGTAATATGTATTGTTGAATAGATAAAGACTCACTAATGAGTCTTAAAGCTAGGCAAACATTTTGCTATGACACCATTCCTTGCATAACAATTAGCTTCAAAGTTGCTGAAAAAATAATAATTAGCCTTAAATATTTTCAAATAAGATTAATTCAAGGGAAATACATATATATAAGAGTAGATAAATTGACAGTAACTTCTCAGCAAGATTGTTTAGATGAAAAAGAATAATTTTAAGATGCCTTGCCTTCATTAAACTTTGTACAAAGTGGCTGTAATACATACTTTTTACACTCAGCATCAGTAGCCTGTCGAGTGGCTGCCGACCGCAAGTAAGCGCTGCGCCGACCACCAGGCATCGTCCTGACGTGTCAAGCTGCAGGAGCTCTGGGCTGTATGCTGTAACACCTGCAACACTTCAATCTATTAGTACCAAAATGGGTTTTATAATATTATATAAAATTTATTTATGTCTGATAGTGACTGAAATCGCAATAAATCTAATATTGTTTTGGGGTATTGTTAGAAAATTTGTTAAAAATAATGTATATGGGAGCAAAGCAGGCAATGGATAATTCAAAACAAGCTTCAGGTGTTGTTTGGCACCACATCAAGATGGGATATAATTTCAAATATCAGCTGTATCATAATTATTTCAGAAATTCACGATTGCTAACATTTTCACTTTTATAATTAGCAGTAACAAAACTATCACTGTCATATTGTGGCAGCATTGCAATATTATGAAGAATTTTGCAAACAATATTCTAATCTAGTGTACTATGTCAAAAAGTTCAATGGACTTAGAATATTTGTTGTACTGGTATCTGAGAGGTATTTTTGTATAAAGAATGCTACAATGTAGAGAGCAAATAGGCAGTAAATTATTGGTAGACAAACTGCACTTACCAACAACCAGCAGCAGTTTAACTTATGAAGAACTTATACATATACTTTATTAGTTCATATTTATATTGAATTTAATTTCATAACTATGATCATCACCAGAAATGACTCGAATACCTACATAATCAATTTCAAAGCTGGAAAGACAAAAGTAGGAATAAATTTAAAGATTTTGGAAAGTTTGGAATTTCTTTCTGGATATTCTTTTGGAAATTTGCTATCCAATTATGTTTTTTCTAAGTGGGCTGCTGCCAAATGAATTCCCTTCACATAATTTCCCAAACAAATAATTCCTATAATTGATGCTAACTTGCAAAGCAAAACCACCAGCATAATTCGAACTTTATTGTCAAACTTTCAAACGTCAACCAGGATTATTGCAGTGATAAAGTGTGTACAGTACCTATATAATAAAATAAGTAAGAAAATTTTTCGATTGAAATAGAAGATTGTAGCTCAGATTTGTTTACAAAAAGATCATTTCTCTTGATGTGTTACTGACACAAGTGCTCTAGCAGTATGCCATTTGGTAAGTTTAATGGCGTTGATGGTGTCAGTGTGGCATGGATGTTGTCAGTGAGAGTAACTACTGTCAATGCCAAATGCCAATCACCTTGCCAGCAACACTAAAGTTGCCAGCATTCAATACCGTAAAATGGGGTAACTTAGACCCGCGGGGTAACTTAGACCACTTTTAGTTTTTTTAACAAAAACCCCCACAACTCAAAAACTATTTGACATAGAAAAATTTTGTCAATGGGCATCAAAGGCCTAATACTGAGGCTACATAACACAATAGAAAGATTTAAAAAATTTGCATATCTAATAGGTTAAAAAATTAAAAATGTGACCCACAAAAAAAACTATTATTTGAAGCCTGTCAGAGTACCCCCTCCAATTTTTTTATTTTTTGGTTAAATAACTCCAGGTTTTGATGCATTGTAGTAGAACTCTTCTAGTTACATATGCAAATGACAAATTTTAGGAAAGTGTCATAGTTTGCAAATGGGGGGCGCCGCCCCAAATGGGGTAACTTAGACCACCTAATGTAAGCCCTGACGGGGTAACATAGACCGGCTTGGAAGTTAATATAAAATTACCATATATAACATATTTTATGTTTGACAGCCTATTTATGTTTTTTCTTTATGTTTCAGACTGTACAGAGTCTTATATATGGTAATTTTAACTTAATATCCAAGCCAGTCAATATTACCCCATCAGGGCTGCCATTAGGTAGTCACATTTCCCTCATTATGGGGTGGCGCCCCCCATTTGCAAACTATGACACTTTCCTCAAGTTTGTCATTTGCATATGCAACTAGAAGAGTTCTACTACAATGCACCAAAACCTGGAGTTATTTGGAGTTATTTTACAAAAAAAAAATAATTGATTTTACCACCCGGTCTAAGTTACCCCAAGAGCTGGGGTAACAAAGACCATCACTTTTTTTGAAATTACATAAAGACTATGAGAGGCAGGAGCCAGCAATTTATGGTGAGTGAAGCCAGAGTATAGACCTGTATTTTGCATGTTTCAATTCAAGTTTAATTTAGCTAGTAAAAAAAGGGGCATCATTTATAAAAAAAAGTGGTCTAAGTTACCCCATTTTATGGTAGTCTAATAGAAACTATTATCTATCTTTCCTAACAGCTGCGTAGTCCCATGTAAGTCATGTTCATGCAGCAAGCAACCAAGTATGTCACCATATGTGCAATTTCTGCTGAGCCGCAGCTTATATGGCCTGAATGGAAAAAATGCAAAAAATGGATTTGTATGCCTGGTAATACATTCTTCAATTGGGTTAGGCTGCAAAAAATTGCCTCTAATTCTGCAAGATGCACAAATTAGTGAATAAATTAAAATTAGACTCCACAAACAAATTCCGGGAATTAAATATGTGTGAAATTCAGGGCAAAGAAGTTATATCAGCCAAATACCAGATGCATGAAATATCCATAGCTACTGTACCAGGGTCCAGGAACAATCCTAAAAGGTTCATGCAGTGCACATTGTATTATTACAGGGGTCAGGGTGAACATGATTAGTTGGAATTTGGAAGTAATGGAGCATTAGTTCAATTTCCAATTGACTTCACTTCCTTTCAATCAATTGTTCATAATTTAATTTTTATTAGCAAGAAGCAACAGCTAATATGTAACAAATCAACAATCAACTGAATCTTTGTTCTTGCAGCTGAAAAAAAACATAGCCACATCTCCATAATTTCATAGAACAAGAAAATGTCAATTGTCAATCAAATGTCAGTATTGTCAGCCACATTGACCCAGAAACAGCCAGGTATTGTAACAAAGTAAGGGCAGCCAGCAGTATTACTAGTACTAAATATACCATACCCGTACCAGAATACCGGTATACCAAAACATACTAAATGTACAAAAATCAGCTAAGTATACAAAAAATTTTAAATTGGAAGAAATAAAGTGAATTTTAGGAGAATAACTAAATCTATTCCGTGTTATGGTGGTATGATATAAAACAGATAGTCCAGAGATTTTTTTCGTCGGTTCACTTTTAATTACTTCATCTACTCAATATTTTAATTAATCAATATCTAGGTACTCAATATTTTATCTAAGGCCCTCAACCCATCACCGGGGCCGCGGGGCGGGCCATCAGTTGTATTCCTTCATGGCGTAACCCTCATTCTCGGCCTCAGTAATCACTACTAGTCAGTATCCATTACCCAGCTGGGCTGGGGCCTGGGCCAGCTAGCCTACCCGCGGCCGCGTAGGCCTAACCCGCCCAGTGAGTACTGAGTAGTGACTAGTGAGCCACAGAGCCTATCACTAAAGTTAAACTATCCCAGTCCCTTTACTCCCTTAGTGGCTTAGTACGTACTTAGAATATTTTAGATATTCATAATATTATTTGTAATATATTAGTTTTCATGGTTCTGAGTTCTCTGTAGCTTATGTTTATCCGTAGCTCAATTATTTAACACGTTAACCGCCACATGTACCACCGGTGGCACAAAACAAGCTGTCAATGAACGCCATATGTACCACCGGTGGATCATTTACAAATTTAATTTCAAATTTCTTTTTCACTCGTTTTTCATGGACAGAAGAATGAATTATCAAAACAAGTGTTGTAATTTATTTATTTATTAGCATAACTATTCAAAAAAATAGTTTCATACAAATTTCAAACGAAATATAACTGAAGTTTTGTTCCATAAATCAGACTCTTTCTCAAACCTAAAATTCAATGGTAAAAAAGAAAATTCTTCAAATAAAAGAAATAATCCGCATAAATTGGTGATCATAATTAGTTAGATTGCATTTTGGAAAATTATCCATGAACCAATAATAGCATTAGACATCAGAAATTACCTATGAGAATGGGTTCATTCAAAACAACCAGGGCATAAGTGTGGCTTATTTTCACTTTGAAGGCAGACTGTTTTCAATCTTCTTGCTTATGCAGCTGCAACTGAGCAGCCTTCAATTTTCAACAGCACCTTGTAACACCCTCTACATCTTTTTCTTACATTCCAACATTGACCCTCCAACTCAAAAAGGTAATGAAAGTTTCTCATCCCACCTATAACAGTTGGTTCTCGTCCTGCATTCCTTTTTTTCGAGTTTCCTGTTATGAGTGAGTGAGCAATAGATTCTTGGAATTCTTTTATCAACAAGGGTTGCTTGATATGAAATTTGTTATCGTAATGCAAAGCAATTATGAGTAGAGAGTGAAATAATGAAATAAACGTATGTAATAAGTCTTGGTATCATTATAAATAAAAAACTAACAAATGAAAATCATAACTACTAACTACAATATAATAAATATTTTTTGAGAGCTCCAAACTATAACCACCGGTGGCCAAATAATTATGATCCAATGTGTACCGTTTCTATTGTTGCAATAAAAGCCACCAGTGTACCATAATCTCTTGTACCACCGGTGGCGCATATGGCGCTGGAGAAAAATGAAGATTTAGTGAACATCCTTATGTACCACATGTGTCTCATGGTTTACTCTGTTCTAGAAGAAACTAGACAGAGAGTATAACACATACACACCTTCCCTTGCAGCTGTTCCTGACCTACTGAGATATTTTGGCGCCTAGAAGTCTTGGCGCTAGGGGTAAATTCCAATATTGCATGCTGGCGGTTAACGTGTTAAAGAGCGAAATGCAAAGTAGGCCTAGGTACAGACACTTAGGTACTCAAGGTACCTAGTACTCGTTACTTCTCACCTCTCCCCCGTTCCGTTCCGAGCGCAGAATGCGTATGCGAGTGCCATCGGATTTCGGAAATCGGAATCGGATCAAGAGAGTAAACATTAAGGGAACTGTAGCTTTCCGTTTCACTGTAAACCTGTCGAAAGTGTGTCAAAAATAGACTTACCTTGATCGGTCGCACAATAGGTTTATAAGCTTATCGAAAATTGGATTACATTTATGTTTATTCATTATTGTCATTCTGCTAAAGTACTTAATTTACGTTCATCAAATGGCTCAATTCATTGACCTATGCATTTGTGAATATGGGGAGAAGCGTCTTATACGGTCTGTACCTTGGCTGTAACCTTGTAAGAATATAGCTCCTCAATGTCCCCAACTCATCCACGCTTTGTTGTTGCGGTGCCACTAGGAAAGAGTGGAAGAGAACAAGAGGTGGCGCAGAGTGGCCAGAAAGAGAAAGGAGAAGCGGAAAAGACAGTATGAGATGAAAAAGCGCATTGCGCATGATTTGGTTGCCAAAAGTTGATTGGTTTGTTTAAGGGTTGGAAACCCGTCGGGGCTTTGGATGGTTTAGGAAGGTGGGTGATGGGAGGGTGGTGGTTCTCTATTTACGTATATGCATGCGTTTCCGCTTTGTTTTAATTTTATTATTTTTTTTCTTGGTGGATATGATGAGAAAAATAAGGGAGGGTGATGATGTTAATGATGATTGATGATTACGAGGATGAAGGCGGTGGGTGAATCGCTCGAGACTCGAAGGATAGAGGGTTGATTGGTTCATTTCTTATTAGGTTTTCGGTCACGTCTTTACTGTACGTCACTCTCATATAATAGTAGCTGTTTCAGCGTTTAGTAGGCAGTAGGCCTGCCGCAAAATCTTAACATTGAAGAACATTTGCAACATTTTGCGGTCTCGAACTCTCAACACACTGCTACAATTCTGCTGTGCTTAACCGCCCGGCCTCCTTGCCGATTCTGACCAGAACCTGGCGCACAGAGCTAGGATCGAACCCGCACCTCTCTGCGCCAATCTTGGTACTCTGCACCCAAACGTGATTAGAACAATTCCGTACGGGTGCAGCATGGTCCGCTGTGTATTTATTTGCACATGGGTAGAGGTGGGGGGCCTAGCGCATGTAATTTGGAGCTTTTGAAAAGCCGATGCGTCCTCGCGATGGCGTCTGGAGGGAATGTGAGTTGGTTGAAGAGTTTGGGATCATATGTATTTATGGTGGACAACGTTTTGCGTGCTTCTTGGTGGAGGACTGTGATTATTGTGAGAATTTTGCATTGTTCGTGTAGTGTTTGGGAGGATATGAAGTCAGACCAGTGTATATTTGTAATAAATCGGAGGGATTTGTTTTGTACTCCTCCACGCGACAACATTTCTTCTCGCTTCGAGTCCCCAACATGTTGAACATCCTCCCCGATGGCATCGTTGACGCTCCGAGTATTGACGCGTTCAAGAACAGACTAAACAAAGCTATGGAGTAATATATGTTCCGACTTGAAATGCCTAGTACCATAGCAAACCCGGTTGAAGTCTAGTAGCTATTTCAAATCATTGTCAGTTTGGAAAAGATCCGGTCGAAGGACCTGTTTTTAGATCTCCTGTAGACAAGTCACGAAAATTACTTTAATAGGCGACAGGCCACATCTGGCCTATTCTTCAGCGCCGACATCACTATGTTATGCTATGCTTTGTCTTCAATAGTAAACCTTCGTTGAGCTTTTCCCCATGTGTGTTATTGTTAGATCACCTATAAATTTACATGCTTTCCCTCTCCTGTGCAACACATACTATTATTCAATGAGGTTTGAAAAAATCTCGAAAAAGTCGCTCATGCACTCACGTTGAATTTCAATATTATTTTGAATTTTTTATTAATTTTTACTGTTACGATGCAGACATCTCAGGCATGACGCGTGGTTCAGGCGCAGAAATGAATTTTAGATCAAAAATAATTCCGTTTCCCCAAGACGAACAATTACCCTAGCATTTCATATGAAAGCCAATGGTAAATAGTCAAATAATTATCACGATTTGAAAAGAAATAATGAAAAAATAACAGAAAATTCTGTTTAAACGGCCCAATTTTGCCTTAAGCCTAGACTTATACATGTCGAATAAAATTTAAATCGTTTTTGTTAAGCCATACAGGCAGCAGCGCGGATGCTGAAATAATGGCCCTAGTACCCAGTTAAATTTCGGAGACGCATTCTGCGCCGTTATAATCACCGGACCCTTGACTACATAAGCTGAGAGCGTGACGCCGTTTGTGGCTTCCTTGCCTGTATATTTTCCGGCTGGGACGTAGCTTTTCGGGAATCTTCCTTGTTCTCAAAATAAACCTTTTTATTATTTGGTAGAAATCGTGACCGAGATCCGAAATGTAATCTCATTCATTGGTTAAAAATCACTAGAAATTTTCACTCGAATTATTTATTCAATCGTCTACAATGGAATGATAATTTTAAAAACATTTTCTCAACATTTTCTAATTTAGTTAGCGACACGGAAAATTTTAATTTTAAACGAATTCTAATCATCATCTACATCAGGTTTTAATTTATTTATCGAGTTGAATATTTGTTTTCAAATTTTAAATGGGCGAATAGGCTTTCTAGAAAATCCCACAGTTAACTGTATCCTCTTTATTTTCCGGAGAAGTCACATGCAAAATATCTGTTCAGTCAATTTGAGCAATATAGTAATAGTAATAACATAACATAGTGATGTCGGCGCTAAAGAGTAGGCCTGATGTGGCCTGTTGCCGATTCTTAAACTTTTCGTGCCTTTTCACAGAAGATCTAATATCGCTTCATTTGACCGGACCTTTTCATGACTGACGATAGTTTGAAATAGCTACTAGACTTCCACCGGGTTCGATATGGTGCTAGACATTTCAAGTCTGAACATATATTTTTCCATAGCTTTATCTAGTCTGTTCATGAACGCGTTCATACTCGGAGCGCCAACGAATAATGATAATTAAAATAATGCTAATTATTAATTTAGCAATGTAACCCAAGTGGGAGGACGTGACTGAGTTGTCTAAAAGAATAAGCCGGCTTTGTGGCATGGGTTAAATGCTACAGACACGCAATGACACAAAGTGCGTATCGATGATGCGAAGTGTGCAATGAACGTAGCAGACCAGGGCCTATACTTTCAAAAAAGTAATGTGATCGTAAGTTCATCTGCCATTCATTGACGGCCTTTCAAGCAAAATCCATTAATCACAGACAAGAAAATAGAGCGTAAGTACTTACGTTCACTTAGCGAGTTTGAGACTGTAAGAAAAGTAAAGAAATGAGGGAAGTGAAGAAGTGAGAAAAGTGAAGAAGTGAGGGAAGTGAGGGCGGAGTTCACTAAGTTGGCAATGCAGGTGGCTGTCGGTAGCCACCTGCCATGCCTCGACTGCAGTTGGTTCTTAGCCTGTGACTTGCGACATCGTAAGGCTTACGACGTCCTCTCAATAAGCCATCCGTGCGTCAACTTGAGACGTCGTATGGCTTACGACGTCCTCTCAATAAGCCATCCGTGCGTCAACTTGCGACATCGTAAGGCTTACGACGTCCTCTCAATAAGCCATCCGTGCGTCAACTTGAGACATCGTAAGGCTTACGACGTCCTCTCAATAAGCCATCCGCTGTCTCTTATACACATCTAGATGTGTATAAGAGACAGCTGCTACACTTACGACCTCTGCTACACTTACGACCTCTGCTACACTACCACAACCAGACAATTACCGAATATTTTAAAGAAAATTTTGGGGGAAATTGACTAAATTCAAAATTTTACGCGACTTGAAAATGTTTCATGTTTCATGCAGTTAATGACCTTCAAAGAAGAAGTACACTACAGAAGAAGTACACGATACAGTTTAAGAAGTTAAATCTTACTGCACTCCCATAGACTGTTCCTGATAAATTGCGTATTAATATTTATCATTTCCTGAAAAATTATTCAATAACCGATCATTTATACTATGATTTATACGAATAAAAATGCAGCTGTCATAAAGAATTGATGTCACTTGTTTAATTAAATCGCAACGTGGTAAAGGGAACGTGATAAACGTGGTAAAACGGATTAAAGGGAACAGTGAAAATTCACTGTTCCTTTACCACGTTTTACTGATACTACGAACTGACAATGGAGCTGGTCTCCTAAACGTTTTCCATAAAGATATGAATTTTGTGGACTACTCTTTGCTTTTAAATTGTTAGTTAATTTACAACTGTCTTCCAACGCGCGCATTACCACAATAGAAAAAATTATAAAAAAATACAACTCCGGAGATTGCCAGATAATAATCTTGCCTAACAAGAGCTGAAGAAATGCGAAGCATTGGCAAATTATTGTCTGTTGATTAAAAACAATAACTTTGGAGAGATACATTGAGGTTGCCAACATACCCACCATTATCGCTCAGAGATTCCTGAGCAGCAACGAAACGTCAAACCCTCATTGCCATCCTGATTTGTTGTTTTAACATCAAGTGTTCACTTAAAGTGAAATGCACACTCTTAATTATAAATCATTTCTATCATTATTTTAGTCACCATCTCATTCGAAAAGTTTGTTATATTTTTACTGCCTTATTTTACTATCACTATCCGTAAGATAAAAAATTCGCAATGTAACATGAAAAAAATCACAACGCAAAATGGAAAAAAATCTTTGTTTTGAAAATTGACAAACCACATTAAATTACACAAAATCTTCTCAAATTGCAGTTGGAAAAAACGAATTTTTGAAAAATTTCAGTTTATTAATTAACCAGGAAGTTCACATTAATTTGCACTGCATGTGCCGTTTTTGTTACCCTGACATCTGTCTCGCAAGAAACCAGCACATTTTTATTCAGAGTTGCGCTAAAACAGCAATTTTTGTTCTGGTAAAATTTAATGCGGTTATAGTCTTATTGATAAATTTCTGATCAATAAAACTATTTAAATTTGTTGGCGTTGAAGTGGCACGCTGTGAGCATGTCGCCCCTGCATGACGATGTCAGTAGAGTATAGATGCTCTACTGTCACGGGTCTACTGTCTACTGTCACGGGTAGAATAGATGTCTACGGTTTGGTAGTGTTATACAATTAACTTTATCCATACAGTAGTGCTATTGTGTACTTTCGTACATTTATATTAGTAACGAATACATCTGTACTTCCTGACATCTATTTTTTATTTAGATGAAGGTCTCCTGATAGACGCTCCGTTGCCGCGATTTCTTTCAAATCCATTTTGATGGTTGTGAACTAAAATGGACTGAGATGAAAAATAATAGCTGTGACCAAACAAAACTGACGAGTTTTTCGACTCATGTAATGTTATTTCGAATGGTTTAATCATTGCATCCAGACACACTGCTGTCTAAATGACATCTTAACCACCGAAAGCTCATCGGTGGGTAAAGCTAACCACTCCAGGTCCCAAAGCCGGGTCTCTATTATAGAGGGCAAGTCTAAGTTTGCAATTCATCATCATATACATCAGGGCATTCCATATGCAATTCATGCATACGGCAGGCTCTGAGAACCAACTCACCGAGCTGTTCATCTCTGAAATATATTTGTATAGGGAGAACTTTTTGCTACACTCGCTCCAGGTGATCACTTTTCTTGAAGGGACTCCCTCGTCCCAATAGTTTTGACAGAGTCACTTATTGACGTTAACTTCGCTCTTACCTTTTGCCGCAGTTGCTCCCACTAAAAGCTGTGTGTCATTGAGCATCACGCATCCTTGATAGTATGAATTATGCCGACAATTTTCCAGCTATTTGGAATGGTGTAATAGTTCACCGATCCAAGAACTCTTGTTGTGTCAAATATTTTCAGTCTGGCATGAGATTGTGTCGAATTTCTGGAACGTATTGCCTTCCGTCTAGTGACCTCTTGAAAATCTGATTCCAACGACTGAAATTGTATTTTTCTGAGTTCAACGACGAATACCACTCATGTAGAAAACTGATGAGAATTTTGAGTATGAGATTCCCTTCCATATAACGCAAGGGAATTTACGTGTAAAGCCAGACCAAAGCATGACTCTTTAGCCCTTGTGTTGAACTCGCAGCGAAAATCTTGTGTGAAGTCGATACGCTACTCATACATATTTCAACTTCGTGGCAGTGTTTCCAATTACACAAAATATTTTATTCTGCGGACCCAGTAGCAAAGAAATTATCTATAACCTCAGCCTCCTCCCGATCTTTAAGCTTTGTTTTCAAAGCCTTCTATCCAACAAGCAGTTTTAGCTTTCAATTGGCATACTATTAGTTGGTTATCACACACAGAAAATACACATACACATATAAAATTTTCTACAGGCACAATATTTATTTGCATTTAGATTATCTGGCTCACGTTTCTTTGAGTTCTTTTTACCTTGCCTACTCCAAATGTGGCCTACTGTCTATCAAGTCACGAAAAGTATAAGAATCGGCAACAGGCCATGGGCCTTTTTCTTCAGCGCTGAAACTTCTATTCTATTCTATTATATTCTTGTGTCTAATTTTGTCTTACCTTTGTTTGATCTTTGCCTCCTGACCTGCCGCGTGTATTTTTCTTGAAGGAAAGGCATTTAGTCTTCACGATTGTCATGGACTTGACATTCGTCACATAAGGTTCGAAGTGAAAAATCGTTCTCTCATTGTACCCATTTGAGAAGGGAATCGTTGACGCACTCTTAATCTTATTTTTCTTAAGTGGCCATTTTCCTCTCCTACATTCGCTGAGAATCCATGTCCCACACTGAACGCTGCTCTCGTTGAGTACCTCTCGTTGAGCACCTCTCGATGAGTACCTCTCGTTGAGTGCCTCTCTTTGAGTACCTCTCGTTGAGTACCTCTCTTTGAGTACCTCTCGCTTAGTACGTCTCACTGAGTACCTCTCGTTGAAAACGACTATTAAGAGATGCCAGGGCAGCGCACGTCAGTGGACTTCGTGAACCAATTTACTAGCTTTGGACCTGATTTTAATCTGTTCAATTCCCTATAAATGTCTTCTTCTTTGGTTAAGTCCTGGTACAAGATGTTTTAATCAGGACTATCTAAGATGGTTTGGTGGTCCAAGATCGTTTTTTAACCATAAAATGAAGGTTCTAAAAGGGTTTAGCTGTTCAAGATCCTTTTTTAACAATAAAATGAAGGTGATTTTTGAAGTCCCATTTAACATTGAGACGCATGAAATTCATGCGATAAATACATGGCTGAATGCTTGACCACAGTAAGACCTCAACTTCACATTTTTGCCTCAATGACGACCACATTGTTTACCTGCTTGCTGTCCTGCGACTAAAACACTGGCTCTTATAAACAACAGTCACGTCTCTTCCCAACAGTCAAATACGGAACGAAAATAACGCTGTATTACACTATTAACGCTGTTTACACTATTAACGCTGTTTACACTATTAACGCTGTTTACACTATTTCGACCCTTAGATACAGGAACGAATAATTCGAATAATTTTGTTCCAATGTCGCTGCGACATCAGAGATACACTGTTAGAAAAATTACCGTTAACGGTATTCCGGCGTTTCAGTGGCACGTCGGCACGTGAAAAGAAACACCGAGTCGCAGTTTTTATTCTAATTTAACAGTAAAAATCCTTAAAACATCTAATAAAAACGGCAAAACAGTTTATTTTCACGGGGCGACCGGCCACTAGAACGCCAGTGGGACCGTTTTTTCACCGTTTTTTTCTAACAGTGTACCTAAATCTTTGAACGATACTAGTCTAAAGTTTGAATTAGCAGAAATTTAGTAGAAATTAATTAGAGCATGATTATTTAAGCGTATATGATTGAACGCTCTATTACATTCAATAATTATTTATTATCAGTTTATTTGTGCGTGCAGCTTGCGATACCGGACAAGCATTTCGACAAATGAGCCAAATTTCTAGGGCATAATTACATACTTATAGTAATACTAAAATGTTACTATAATAATATATGCTATACTAATATAAAATAATAATATAATAATACCATAATATACTTATAATATTATAATATAATGGTGACGCAACAAGGACGCAGTGATGGCAACAAGGACGTAGTGACGGCAACAAGGGCACCTATTATACCCAAACAAAGTTAATGTCTATTATCACTGTTGAATTTACCACTAAACTGGATGCTGTATTAAATTCTGTTACCTACTGTAAGGTGTTCATTACTCCAGTGTATAATGTACTTCATGTAGTGACGTATCATTGCTCCAGTATATACTGTACTTCGTGTATTGACTTATACTGTATTCATTAATCCGGTATATACTGTACTCCATGTCGTGAATTAAACAGTATTCATTACTCCAGTGTATATTGTACTTCATGTAGTGATGAATTTATATCCCTTGTTTGCTTTAATCGCAAATTAACTAAGAATTTAAAAGCAAAGAAAAGTCCACAAAAATTCATATCTTTATAGAAAATGTTTCGGACTTCTAATTTGTGACTTCTGATTTGTGATTCTAGATTCTACGAACTGACGATGGAGCTGGTCTCCGAAACGTTTTCTATAAAGATATGAATTTTTGTGGACTTTTCTTTGCTTTTAAATTCTTAGTTCATGTAGTGACTTATACTGTATTCTGGTATTCATCAATACAGTATATACTGTACTAATCACATAGTATTATACTGTATTGACTCGTCTAGCTCACAAGCATCATTGTAATGTATTGCAGTGGTCACTACAGTATTTCAGCGTCTAATTGGCCCCGCTCTAATAATCCTTGCAATTATACCGTATTGGCGCGTGTAAAATTAACAAACAAACATTGGCTATAAGCCAATCACTCCTGCCAGCTGGCACTGCTGCTCACCTCCAGCTGCTCTGTAGTTCCCAGGCACAGAATCCTTAAAATGAGAACTTGTTGAGAGGTTCTACAATCTCCGTTGGTTCTAGGATGATTGCAGCATCAACAATCTCCGTTGGTTCTAGGATGATTGCAGCATAAACAATCTCCGTTGGTTCTAGGATGATTGCTGTATCAACGATCTCCTTTGGTTTTACTACATTGTTCACAGCTAATGTTCCACCAATGTTTTAGCTGGAAAAAGTCTGCATATTTTTGCCTAGCGCTCGTCGAGAACGCGCTTGACGCTCGTCGAGAACGCGCTTCACGCTCGTCGAGAACGCGCTTGACGCTCGTCTAGAACGCGCTTGACGCTCGTCGAGAACGCGCTTGACGCACGTTCGTTTATTTACATCTCACGTCTAAGCGGCATCTGCTGAGAGACGCTTTCGTCTCATTTCTTCAGTTCTGGCACTAACGTCACATGAAAGCTTTGTGATGGTTAGGAGCATCAATCAACTAACATAATACGGATTCTTATAATTTCTTTCAAAGTTATATAAGATTTAAAGACATTTCACAAACTCTCTTGGTAACATTAATATTGAAGTTCGGCAATATAACTACTGGTCAAAGTTTCTTTAGAATAATGCATGCATAAATATGTGTTTGTTTCTTCTGTTTAAATCAAATTATTAATTTCTAAGCCTGTATGAATCTCTAATGGCAATAAATATATATTTTTGTGGTTAAATGAATCTTTCCCGAATTCGCCTTATTGGCTTTTTGGTGGCTCGGAGAGCATTTCTGCCACTCAGACTTTTCCGTGTTCATTATCAACAGGAAAAAACGCTTAAATATCATCTTTAAGATTGAATGGAGTAAACTTACATATTTATCAGATTAGATATAGTGAATTCTGAACATATTCGTCTAATTAAACGCTCCTATCACTCATGCGAAGAGAAATATAGAATCTTAGAGTTTATTTAAGTCACCGCAAAACAATCCGTTTTCTCCACTAGAAATGTGTAGCAAAAGTCTACGGTAAATGAAAAGCTCATTTAAGATGATTTTTTTGACGACATGAAAAAACTAACTTACTATTCCTTTAGCCAACGCTCGAAAACATTAAAATAAGTTTGTGTCCTGTGTCTTTATGCCTATAATATTGGTACTATTGTTTCGCGACTAGAATGGTTGAACATATATTAGGCATGAAGCTATTTAATGTCTTCATTATCAATGGTGTCGGATGACTTGTAATATTTTAGAATATTTCGTCGGCTTTTACATGTGCATGCACTGAACATTCATGCAATGTATGTTCCACTGAATATTAGTAATTAGTATAAACATTTTCAATGTTGTTAATATTCAATGTTGATTAGCACCATTTGTATATAGAGCTCCGTCGCTAATTGTTTGGACGAGAACAGACATTAGGATGTGAATGTATGTTCAATTTTAATAATATTCAATGGTTATAACACCATTTGTATTTAGAGCTCCATCAGATGAGAACAGACATAGAGAACAGACGTCGGACGAGAACAGACAAAGAGAACAGACGTAGGACGAGAACAGACATATAGAGAACAGACGTTGGTCGAGAACAGACATAGAGAACAGACGTCGGACGAGAACAGTCATATAGAACAGACGTCGGACGAGAACAGACATAGAGAACAGACGTTGGACGAGAACAGACATAGAGAACAGACGTCAGACGAGAACAGACATAGAGAACAGACGTCGGACGAGAACAGACATGGAGAAAAGACTTCGGACGAGAACAGACATAGAGAACAGTTGTCGGACGAGAACAGAACAAACAATAAGAAATAAATGTACGTTGGTGTCCCGCAGTTGTTTGTGTCCCGTTTGTGAAGTGTCCCGTAGTGTCCCGTTTGTGAAGTGTCCCGTTGGTGTCCCGCAGTTGCTTGTGTCCCGTTTGTGAAGTGTCCCGTTGTGTCCCGTTTGTGAAGTGTCCCGTAGTGTCCCTTTTGTGAAGTGTCCCGTATGTGTCCCGTTTGTGAAGTGTCCCGTTTGTGTCCCGCAGGTGCTTGTAGGCACCCCCGCGGAGTCGGTGCTCAAGAAAGGTGACGTCATCACCAAGATTGGGGCGCGGGGCACCCACGGTCTGAGCCATCAGCAGGCCGTCGAGCTCTTCAACAGCGCCGGCAACCAGATCGAGGTGACCTTCAAGAGGTGGGTCACATGACACACTTAGTGTCGTTTAGTTACCTCCATGAATGGGTCACATGACACACTTAGTTACCTTTATGAAGTTGTTCACATGACACACTTAGTTACCTCTATGAAGTGGGTCACCTGACACACTTAGTGGCCAATGTTGTATTGGTGATTCGAGGGAAACTAACCCGGAGTACATTTAAAATTATAAAATGTGTAAAAAAATAATCTAGGCTACTATGAACAATTTCCTGAAATATTTTTAACCTAATTCTACAATTCACATCGAAATGTAAAACCTCGTAACAGCACAAAAAATATACTATAAACAAATAACCAAAAAGTCACAAGTGAATATCGATGTAAGCAAATAAGCTTTGCAAGCGACAACGGCTGCACATAATTACAACTTGAGTTTTTTAAGCAGAAAACGGAAATTTGCTAGAGCAAAACATTTCATTCACTATTGATAAAGCTGATTACAATATCGCAATAAAATAAACGAGCAGCAACGATGAAAGTATCAATAAAATAATTCATAACTGATACAACTGTAAACAAACACATCATTAGAAGAAAACTTGTTACATATTCCAGTGCGAATTAATATTGCGTAAAAATAAAATCACAGAATATTGCCTTCAAAAAAAAGTTGGGAGCTATCCCATGTTAAACCATATCAGTATTGTACACAATGACGGACTGTTGTAGGGGATTTTCCTCCCTACGCACGAGGATATTCCTCTTTCAGAAATAGCCTTCATTCACTAAAATTTAGGGAAAGGGAGTTGAAACAAATGAACATGAATCGCGGTAGTTTTAATCTAAATTAAACAGTTGTTGGTACAGCATTCGGAGTTAATGCAGATTCCGCTTCAGACGAGTAAATTTATTTTAAGAAAGCAGCGTTTACGAGCGAGGTCGACGCCAGAAGTTTACAAGGAAGTCATACTGTTCTAAATTGAAACTTGAATTACAATTAAGCTATGAATTTTCGGGCACTTTGTATTCCCAGTAATTTCAATATTAGTTCGAATTCAAGAGTGTAGCTCACCTTATTTAATTGAAAATAAGTGCACCACACTGGTGCTCTCAGACGATAATGGCAATACGTGTAAGATTAAAGGCAATTGAATAAATTTAGGTGCGGTAGCTCAAATTAAGTGTCACCATAGGTTTAAAGGGTAGATCACTTTAGCCACAGGCCACTTCACGTTCAATTGATGGGAACAAACGAAGTTCCAAATAAGATTTTGAGCAATTTTTGTAGGTTTTAAGTAATTCAAGTAATTTAAGTTGCAAAGTTCTACATTTAAAGTTTTACTACGCGATTGAACTAGCCGGCCAAAGCGTTCCGAAAGAAGTGAAAAAACGCATGCACCCCAAACTCAAAATTTAAACAAAGCAAAGGTTGTGCACAACAACTTAACACCTCTAAAATTAATTAGGAAACTATGGCGTAGAAACATTTATAAGATCTCGTTACGACCGCACGCTTTGAATTTAAGGTAAGCATTGTTTTTTAGTAGCTGCGACTCTGTCCTTTAATAGGCAGAACAAGATCTTGTTCTTCTACGCAACTGACTCAGTAATAAGGTTGAAAATTATTTCCAACACTGTGCCGCTTCCTTTGACTTCTAAATGAACCGGTATGTTGAAGCGTTCGTCCCTTGCATTGTGGGAATGCTGGGTAAAAACAATGGAAAATACCGATGTACGAATGCAATCATTGTAGGGAAAATCACTCTTCATGATCTTAAATCTGAAATTCATAGGGATCGTTCAGTAAAGACTCCTGGTCTCGGAATTGTTGCATTGAGAAGAATATCGGTACAACAATGCAATAATTGGCACAGAACAAAAGACGATACGATGGGAAATATCTCCCATAATGAAGTTACACTACGTGACAATAGATGTGTCCCGAATAAAATGGAACGTTACGAGACTGATATATATAAGTATGCGAGATATACGCGTGTGGGCTGAAAGTAATATTCAATTTAGACAAAAACGAATTCATTAAAGATAAAACAGTTTATCTCTATATTATTAATCCGCAATTAGGCAGATATGGCAATTAGCAGCCATTACAACTTGGCAGTTAATTTAGGGGCATAAAAGTTCTGAAAACTGTACACAATTTATTAACCAGTGAACTATAATTCTCCATGAACTTTAGTTATCTATATTTAAAATGTATTAAAACATCCTCTTGTTGGTCAAGTAACAGGCTACTTGCCGCCACCCGCTCTCAGATGCAGCCAGTTATATTAATGTATACATGGCCCGTATTATGGTATTAGGATCACTCTGTATTATGGTATATGGTATTAGGATCACTCTGTATTATGGTATATGGTATTAGGATCACTCTGTATTATGGTATATGGTATTAGAATCACTCTGTATTATGGTATTAGGATCACTCTGTATTATGGTATTAGAATCACTCTGTTTGGATCATATTGTAGCTTGCAACGCTCTGTCCTAATCACCTAAATTCACGTTCAGCTCCACTCGGAGCCACTTATTCCTAAATTAGAGGCGGTTAGTAGTTGTTGTTGTGGTTTCCCGGTCTCATTTTTACAAGAGACCTTTAGTTAGTAGTTGCCAGACAAAGTTGCCAGGTTAGTAGTTGCCAGACAAAGTTGCCAGGTTAGTAGTTGCCCGACAAAGTTGCCAGGTTAGTAGTTGCCCGACAAAGTTGCCAGGTTAGTAGTTGCCCGACAAAGTTGCCAGGTTAGTAGTTGCCAGACAAAGTGGCTACCACAACCGGGACTTTGCGAGCATGTATTCTATGGCCTTACAAATTTCCTCTGATGCAAGAAGTAGACTTACACGATTTAATTTTACGTAGTGTAATATTTGAAATACTGATCACGTTGAAAATATGTAAATTCAAAAAATTTTATTGTTCCTAGATTATTCCGGAAAATCTCATTTCGGTATTTTCCCGGTTTGCATAAGAGAGAGTTGAAATTTTCTCGATTTTTATCTCTATTAGGAAGAAGCTTCTCGTGTCGCCTCGTCTCATATACAAAAGTCCTAAACGCAGGAGTGAATACGTGCACTTTTAGAATTTGCAAGTGGCTATTTAATTCTATATTTGGCGACACCGGACATTGTCTCCATCCTATTCCTCTGCCGCAACATTGACCGCAACGACTTACTTAGTTACAACGACCTGATTACTAATCTCCTTGAAAATTTTGAAAAGAACTAGGAATAAAAATCTAGTTAAAGTAAGTAATCTAGTTATGCTCATTGCGAAGCAAAAATAACAAACCTAAACCAAAGAAGACAAGAGCCCTTATGGAAAAATCTGTATTTACCACCTGCTAGGCATGTTGTTGACCGCAACGTTAGCTCCTGCGTCTCATTTCAAAATGCATCAAACCGTAAAATCCTGCCTGTCGTATTAATTTTAGCTAAATGGCTTACCTTAAATTATTGGTTGCCTCTTTTTAAATATTATACAATATTTTGAAATCAAAATTTTTAACCTTATATCACACTTGCTGGAATTCGCCCCATGACCGTTCCCTCTTGTTCCCCATAAGCAAGCGGCCGGCAAGCCCAGCCAACTATATGAAATATATTTATTTGGGAAATAATTCAGTGTACAAACGACTGTTATTTTTTTATTACATATTTTTGATTTGAAAATTTATTTGTATGTTTCTTACAAATTATGCAAATTATTACTGTGATAGGCAGATAGATAATCAGCGTAAAAATGACTGTTATTTTATTTTTTATTACATATTTTTGATTGGAAAATTTATCTGTATATTTCCTCTAAATTATTACTTTATTACTTTTATATTTTAATAGATAATCATAAAATGTGTTGAGCTTTACATTGAAAATATTCAAACAGTGTTTTTAAGGTTCTATCGAATGAAATTTCTACCAAAGTTTATTATATAAAACAATTGATATTATTTCATGGCAGGTCCGGGGGCGCCGCGCCCTCCCCCGCCCCCTCCGTCCTCTCCGCCCTCCACGCCTCCACCGCCGTCAGAACCGCGCAACCCGCGCCCCCCAGCGCCGAGGTGAGGGGTGGGGGTGAGGGTTAGTTAAGGGATTAATAAATTAAATTATTAGTCATAATTATTTAATTGATGAATTATGATGAAATTAAATAAATAAAATAAATAAATAAATAGAATAAATTAAATAAATAATAAAATTAAAGAAAAATTAAATTATTAATTATAAATTTTTGGCAACCTGTTAAGAACAAAATTTGATGAAGAATAAGTAATGATTTTAAAATAAAATTTATTTTAATGACTTTAATATGTTCGTTTTTTACTGGGAGCGGCATCTATTTTCGATAAAACAAATTTGATTTTAATGATGGTTTGGTTAGAATTTACTTTCCTACTTAAAACAAAATTTCCTTCTTAATTTTCAGCAACAATTCTTGCTCATAAGGGTTTTTTAATTATNCAGAGTTTGGTGATACTGTGCACCCTGTCTCGTACACTGACACTGTGTAATGGTGCCTTGTCAGTGTAGCAGAGAGGCGCATTTTCAGTGTACTGTGTACACTGTCTCGCACACTGACACTGTGTAATGGTGCCTTGTCAGTGTAGCAGAGTTTGGCGATACTGCGCACACTGTCTCGTACACTGACACTGTGCAATGGTGCCTTGTCAGTGTAGAAGAGTTGATGATACTGCGCACAATGTCTCGTACACTGACACTGCCTAACGGTGCAGCAATGTCAGCATACCTGATTGAAGTGATACTGTGCACTCAGTATCCCGAGATACTGACGAATGGTGTTTCTTCTACGTTTCGATAGAAGAAACATATTCTAAACACTGACGCATACATTGGAAGTTGACCCTGAAACATTTAGGATTCTACGGTTGATATCAACATTTTATTCTATAATGCACCCAGGCTGTCATTCACGACATTGGATACTAACGTGAAATCAGTTAATTAATCTTACAATGAAATTGAAAATTTATTAAGTCAAGTCAGCATATTCAATACTAACTAAGTTACCATGCACCTATTAGGTAGTATATTAGTATACTGCCATCGGTGCTTATGTTTTATATTCCTCTGTTATCTAACTTATTTGATATCCTGTACACTAATGTTAAGAGTTTTACGCCATTCACTCATGCACTGTCAATTTTCAGTCAATTCAATAGCCTGACGTATTGTTCATGTTGAACTATCATTTACGCGACACTACAAGGAATCATTCCAATTCTTTTAAAAAAATTACCATGCTTTAAAATTAAATAAATGTTGATTTGATGTTGTTGATGTTCCAAAACAACCACGAATTTACTTTAAACTTAAGTGCGTGAAAAAGCACCTGAATATTTAACATGAAATGTGTATAATTAGGCAGAAATGAAAGTGTGGACTTAGATTCGGGAAGAAATACAGATAAAAATTAATTAAAAAAATTCCCATTTACTCATTTCACAAATGATAGTTAAATGTTAGGTCCGTTATCCGTATAGTTTTTTTCTAGATAGTTAAATGTTAGTTGTGTTATCCGTAGAGTTTTGTGGTTGGAGTAACTGTGAAGCATGGGATGCAGATCTTTATATTTGTCAGACATTGTATACATATTATTTTAAAGGCATGCTAAAATATAATGACACTCATTTCTCAACCTTCCTCATGGACCTACGCTAGAAGTTTACAATTCATCTATAAAATAGATTCAAACTTAATATAAAAATATTTATATAACAGCCGTAATATAAACCTATATATTCTCGCAATTTAACTTACACTGTCATGATAAATGATGAATTAAACTATATAAGTAAAAAAACATGCAAGGATCACTTGACGGAACGTGGCCCTTCAAAATAAATGTACTGGCATCTTTCATGAAAATCTCTAATAAACGATTATTTAAGTCAATTGTTTATTCGAGATTTTCTGGAAGTCAATGAAGTTGTTTCAGGTAGTCAAGAATGTTTCAATAATAATTAGTATTCCTAATAATATAATAATAATATTCGTCAATAAATTCAATAATTTCAATAATTCTGTCCTGTTGGAAAATCGGCCAATTTTCTGTCAAAGACCCCAAATCTTTCCTAAACCTCCCTTACTTTTCATAGAAATCCAATTCACATGCACCTAACTCCTTCTTCCTCTATACTGACAATCTTCTGCACATGTAAATCTTAGTAATAGATAATTCACGCAACCACAAGAAACTCTTATTCCCGGACAGACAAATCTAACTAAGAACTGCCCATTACCTTAGAACCCTGTCTCTTAACCTAAACCTAACCATTAATTATCTTCAAAAGCCGACTGATCCCCAGAACTCTTCCATGCCTTCAGAACTCCTAGTTTTCCTGGTCCCCACAGAACCCGTCGGTGCAAGCCTTGCCCAGAACCACTTTCGTCCTCAAGTCAGAACTCCCTGCCAATTTTTCAGCTCCCACCGTCGCGACTGATGATTCTGACAAGTTCTCAGTACAGAACCAGGTAACCTGGTATCCCTCGGTTCATCAAGAACCCTCATTTTCATTTTATCTATTTGGATCGCCCAGAACCATTAAGTCGTTCTCGGTTATCCCATCACTTACAAAAGAATTCAATTCTTTTTCTTTATTACATCTTCCGTTCTACCCCCTCACAATACGGTCCTTGATTGCCTATTTACCTTATACATAACCAGTGTATTTCAGTCCATACTTTACAATTTTAAACGCATATCTCCAAAGCAATAAATCCCTATTAGTATGGTTTACATTTCATTATTTTTAGAAACAAGTTTAGCCCACATTATTATCTTAATTTTCCTTCTAACATATTTAAATAAAAATATATAGATGATTTGTTTCTTTTGTTGTGTTATTTTTAGCATTCTTTTAGGGCAAACTTCAAATCGCATAATTCTTTGTAGAGTTAACTGTTACTTTTTTGTTTCTGAGATTACTTAATTGTTAAAATTTGCTTAATCCTAACTTTGAAGTTCCTCAAAGCTCAAACTTTCCCCAAACCTTTAAAGCCTACTTTTCTTTCCAATACGTTTTGGAACTAATTGCCTACTTTCTAGTTGGTTTTTTATTGCTCTATGGGTGTGCCTTCATTCAATATTTGAATATAAATCAAATTCCTTCTTCCTGCAGGTGAATTATTCTACAGAATTTTATTTCGTATAAAATATGACAGTTACGAATTTCAATTGACCCGATATCGGGATTTCAAATTAGAGCCAGATACCCGACGTACGTGGATCGATTCTGCACCATCATTTCGTGAATGTAACCTACTTCGTCTACTCAACAATATTTGTTTCTTTATTCAAAAGCTCACTCCACGTTACGAAATTATCTATAGTCCTTAAGGGGAACCAAATACGTCGGTTGAGTCAATAAAAAGGATTTACCTGCGATCCCATTATATAAATCCACTTACCTAAACCCACTTTGAGAACTAACGTCCTCTCAGCCTTACCGCACAACCCCCCTGGTTCAACCGACCGCCAAAGCCATCACTGAGCTCGGTATCGGAAGCTACACTCACCTCCGTCTTCAGGAGGAAATTTGTTCAGGGGTTCGTGAACCCCAACTTGTGCCCGTGACCCCTGCTCAGGCCAACGCACTCAAAGCTAACGAATACATCATGAAGCAAAAGGTACGATCCTTCTTCGTTGTCCCCAGGGCAAGGTCTCCGGACCCTTCTGTGTCCATCCGCAGCTTGTTGCGACCCACCCCGGTGTTCAGAAATCGTCCGACATGGAGAGAGAGCACTACAATATCAAGCATAGGCAAGAATGCATTCAAGATAGGTGGTCAGATGATAGCCCTTAGGCCAACTAAGGTGCGTCTTGGTGCTTCACGAGTAACTAAGTTTGCTCCTAAACAGTTATTGTCACCGAGCATGTGGCGCAGTATGTTGAAGAACACCCCAGTAAAGGAGGTCAAGAAGAAACCAGTTAAGAAGGAGCGAGAAGCTCTTCCTGAAATAACTTTACGTAAAGAGAAAGTTATTCGGGTGGCGACAAGAGATATTCTAGAGGAATATTGTAACCAGACAGTCAAGGAAGGACTAACTGGCAAAAAGTTTAAGCCCCGTAACCTCAAAGTCAAAACTCACGAAGGGATTGTCGGACCCGCTAGAGCCACCGAGGTCAAGGTGCTGTTCCTCGAAGGCAAAAGGAACATTTCCGTCACTATAGTTATACGAAAATTCGAGGAATATGAAAGTTTTTTCACAGTCGGGGATAAAAGCGTACTGCCCCCTGGTCCTTGTGCATCTTTCACTTTCTCGCTTGACTACAAGAATGGCATGACTAAGAACCATCCGAAAGTTCTTCCACCTCCGACGTTCCAGTCCATAGACGTTCAGGAGACTGTCAGCATCTGCGTTACTGGCGATGCCAACGCTATAGAAGCGTGATTTCTTTATGAACATTAGATAGTCTTACTTTTATGATCGTAGATTATTCATATTAAATTAAAGATCTAATTAAATTTCCTCATGCATCTAAATTGAGACACTTATATTACATTGTTTAGTATATGAGTCCTTTGAAAATTGGATATTCAAACGATCGAACATTTCGAACAAAAGACAAACTTCAACTTGGACGCTGGTAAACTCCGTTCTCGGAGACGCCACGCGGATGATTTATATCCCGAGGAGTTGAAAATTAATCGCAAAAAATTCAGCAAATGCTTGTTGTATTGCCGAATTGTTCTCTCTCCTTGCCGGACGAATTTCAAGCAGAAGCACCCTGCACTGCAAAATTGCCCCTGTCAACTCCGCTTCTGCCAACTCCGTTCCTGTCAACTCCCCTTCTGCCAACTTCGCTTCTGTCTCCGTCTCCACGCTCGTATATTAACGCGTCAACCATCGCCTCTGTCAAGTTCCCTTCTGTCTGCCGTCTCTTCGCTCGTATTAACACGTCAACCATCGCCTCTGTCAACTTCGCTTCTGTTTGCCGTCTTCACGCTCGTATATTAACACGTCAAGCATCGCCTCTGTCAACTTCCCTTCTGTCTACCGTCTCCACGCTCGTATTAACACGTCAACCATCGCCTCTGTCAACTTCGCTTCTGTCTACCGTCTATAACCCAAGCTGCCACCTATAATGCTATAAAAATAATTGTGTCCTTATGTTGAGGTTGCTTTTGTCTTCTGTTTTTTCCTGTATTAATTTCTGAATTAATAAATTAATGTTTCTCTGTCTACTCATTGTCAGTGTATGTTTGGGGCTTGCAGTGCTTGTCGGTGTATGTTTATAGCGTCCATTGTATGTGTGCTGTAAGACTTGCTTAATTAATTGGATTATGTGTAAATCAGTGTTTATAATGCACATGTTATAATGTATGTATGTATGTATGTATGAATGGGTACGCATATATAATTTCCGCACTATCAACTGTTTACGTGGATTTGTCAGTGTATGGACTATAATTCGCAGTTTATCGTCTGAAAATTTATGATTATATCAGAAAGTCAGTGTCAGTCCGAATTATTTGTCACTTTTCGTGTATGGACACCAGTGTTCATCATTGTATGAAAGTAGCGTCCAAAGTTTTCAGTGTACCCATGCGCCATAAATTTTTTTATATGCATGTATACTCGTCCCGTCATCAGTGTATATCCTGTATATCATCAGTGTTTGGAGAGCAACAAACGACGTTACGAGCGCGTATGGAAGATGTCAAGACGTACGTCAATAAAGCGAGCGAAGTGTCGTCTTTCTTTTTCTTCCCTACGCCGGCTTGGGTTTTTTCCTACCCCATGCATCTGCCAGCGGGCACTCAACTATATTACAATTTTTATTAATTAGGAAACTTAGTCTTGAAGCACCATATATTTACGAAGCTTTACGCGAATAAAAATGGCAGTTCCAAATTAAAAATTTGGATTTGATGGTTGATCCAAGAGTTATATCGGGCGTATTATCAAAAATATCATTCATGACCGTGCAGGTAAGCGTTCTGTTATATGCGTTCTGTTATATGCGTTATATGCGGTAAGCGTTCTGTTATACGTTTCATTTATTCTATTATATACAACGCCAATCTGTTATTTGTACTGAGCGTTATGTTGGACGTTATATTTAGCAGCCTTACATGGCGCTATTAATAAGAGGCTCAGTGCAGTGAACCGCCAGTATGCCTTGCACTGTCGTTGAGTGTGGTGACGCTCCTCACGCTGCATTTTACTGAACACTATCAGGTAGGGTGGCATTTCACTTCAGAATATTATAGCCCCTTCATTTCAAATTTCAATAAATAATTTAGTTTATGAATTACTTCAGTCCACTCAAGGACACCAGGTGTAGAGTTGCGCACCAGAGGGACTGGATATGCCTTACATTCAAAGACAAATTATCAGTTATGTACGACAAATTACCCCATTCCACGTTCGAAACACAAATCCTTCTTCTACACAATGGAACTGAAACAAAACGCATTCGATTGAAAAAAAAAACTTTTTTCTCCTATTCCAATGTGGAAAAACAAATCCCCACCCCTGTTTCAGTGAAGGATGGCATATTCCCCCATCCTTCTGACGAATAACATTTTCTTCCCATTGCACTAAAAAAATCATATTGACCCCAATCGACTGGGGGTGAGCATATTCCCCCACCGTTCCACTGAGTAATTACATGCCTCTTCAACTGTGGAATAGCATATCCCCCCGTTACGCAAGGCAGTAGCACGCAAGAAGCTTTAGTTTTCATAACACAATTTAGGGAGAGGGGGGAGGCAAGGATCCTCTGGATATCCACGGACGGGGAGTCCAGTGGCTTACAGTCGAGTGTCCTGCGGCTGCGTTAATGCGTTACTGGAGCTTGAATGGCGCAAGCCAATTACCTTGTACAGTCGATTCATACGCACAATACGCTCGTTATTCTCCCGTAAAATGCCCATCATCCACTCATCATCCGCCCATCATCGGTCCATCAACCTGCGACCATCATTCACATCATCCATCCATTATAGCCCATCAACTGCCTATCAACCGTCCATCATCAGTCCATCGTCCACTCATCGTCTAACCACCAACCTGCGACCATCATACACCATCATCCGTCCATTAACGGCCCATCAACTGGCCAACATCTGATCAGCATTCATCCATCACCCGCCCATCATTCGCCCTTCATCCACCTTTATTACCTAATTATTGTTATCAGTCAAACGAAATATTGGCCAACTCTGACCCGGACACGATTTTTAATTGGGGACGTGAAACTGATCGCCATTGAGGCGTAATTGCGACCCGGAACAGAGCGATTATATGACGATACGTTCGTGACACTTGGACACTTGTCCGACACACGTGACACTTGTCCGACACACGTGACACTTGTCCGACACACGTGACACTTGTCCGACACACATGACACTTTTCCAACACACGTGGCACTTGTCCGACACACGTTACACTTGTCCGACACACGTGACACTTGTCCGACGCACGTGAGACACTTGTCCGACACACGTGACACTTGTCCGACACACGCGACACTTGTCCAACACACGTAGCACTTGTCCAACACACGTAGCACTTGTCCGACACACGTGACACTTGTCCGACACACGTGACACTTGTCCGACACACGTAAAACCAGTCAAACGCATTTGCCAACTTTAGTGTCTCCGTTGAGCACGTATCTCATCGGTATCAAACACGTGTGCCAGCTGAGCGTGTTTGTCATGCAAGCATGAAGTACGAAGTCGGTTTTTGTTTATTATAATCATTTATATTTTATTGTATTTCAAAATTCCTTCTCACACCTACTGTGGCGGCTCACATACACCCGATTTACTGTCACCGCCATAAAGAGAACTAGAACGCGCAATTGCGATTAGTCTTCTGATTTCAAATTCGTCCGTTGTCAATATATCAGCCTGTCGGGGCCTATACTTTCAAAAAAAGTTAAGAGATCGTAATTTCATCAGCCAATTATTGGAGGCCTTTCCAGCAAAATTCACTAATCATGGACATGAAAATAGAGCGTGAGTACTTACGTTCACTTAGCGAAGTTTGAAAGTATGGCCCCAGCCTTGTAACTCAAGTTAGTATGTCATGCGCCGTTGTTCACATTCGGAACCATGTAAGTCGTGATCTTCATAGCTGGAATATCTGCTATTCTGTTGTTACGACCCCTAATTCTATCACAAGGAAAATTTGGCATTATTAGATGTATAATATTGTACTTTTGTGTAATAAGTTTGTCTTTGCCGTTTCAGTTTACAAGTTAAAAGCAAAGGAAAGAACCTCTCGTGTATCTCCTTATCCGAAACTTCGTTATCTGCCAGAAAGAGCGTTAACAATGAAAGGCTCGCTCGGAACACTTACTGCATTAAAAATTGTAGTTAATGTTAGCATATCTGGCTCGAGACGGTCCATAAAGAAAGTTTCTGCTAAGAATTTTTCAAGGCAAATAGAGTACATGAGGGTCAATATGAAACACTTTGAACGATTAATGTTAAACTGGCGAAAATCAAGGCACATCAATTCGAACATAATCCCGGTTACAAAAATTTATATATAAATTCAGAACTTGAAATTCAGTCTGAACTTTTTTTCAAAGAATTTAAAGAAACGCTTCGAAATCAAATGTCGCTAATCGGTGTTCGAACTTCCCTACTGTACCGGGTATAGCTGATTCGTAATAGGGTCGCGTAGAGTAGTACCGTTGCAATGCCGGGGCCGTGTCGATTACGAAAGTCCTCAGCCGTAATGACGGCCGTCTGTTCCAATTTCCTCATGGCAGCAGAATTGTCAACGGTCGTACTTACAAATGGCCGTGATGGTTTCCACTTAAGTGACGTTACTGCTAGTCCGTGGCCGTACTGCTGCTGCTGTGCCCAACCGTACCTTCGACGTTACTTTAATGGGTTGCCGGTTGTGTAATCGCTTCACGTTTGGTTGCCATCCGAGTTGTCCGGCAATTGGATTAAAGCCAGCATGGCAGTTATGTTATTGTTAGCCATACGGAAATATAGCAAAATCGTGGTCGTCGCTTGTAGATTGTAGATGATCTTGCAGGAACGGCCGACACGGCCGTTATGTTATTGTTGGGCCAGCGGATATATAGCAAAATCGTGGTCGTCGCTTGTAGATTGTAGAGGGTCTTGCGGGAAACTTAGTGGGATCGATAAGTCGCAGTTTCTCTGGACGTTACTGTTCGCAAACGAATGAAGCCGCCGGCCTCACGCCAACACCGTCACGATGTCCGCAGACTTTGAACCGTGACGCCTTACCGTGGCTTCTGATGAACCGCGGTAAACCGAAATTGAGCTACTTTTATACGTAGCAACCGCGCGCACATCTTCCACGAAATGACATCAAATTCCTCCCCTCAAGGTATTTTCCTCGGCAAAGTTCGATGCGAACAAACTCGGTCTCACGGTCTCGAAACAATCACGTCTTACGCACTCTACGTCGTTTGGAACGCACATCCCTAACCTTCTCAATAAATGCACGCTAATTTTTTTACTTATATTCAGGTGGGCAGCTAGTGTCCTTTATTTGCCCGCGTATCCTGTCATCGGTCCAGAGTCTCCTTTACTGTTTTCACGTCAGAAATGGGATGGTCTTATTCATAGACAATTCAGCGTCAGCTGGAGGGTTTAACGCCAGGAAGAAGAAGGTTTTATTCACAGACAATTCAGCGTCAGCTAGAGGGTTCAACGCCAGGAAGAAGAAGGTTTTATTCAAAGACAATTCAACGTCAGCTGGAGGGTTCAACATCAGGAAGGGGAAGGTTTCATTCAAAGACAATTCAGCGTCAGCTATAGAGGGTACAACGTCAGGAAGTGGAAGATTTTATTCAAAGACAATTCAGCGTCAGCTGGAGGGTTCAACGTCAGGAAGGGGAAGGTTTTATTCATAAACAATTCAGCGCCAGCTCGAAAATTCAACGTCAGCAACATCAGAACACTTCAGCTACACTTCAGCTAAAGAAAAGTTCGATGTCAGCTGAGGGATGGATTCATCGTCAGCCGACGGAGGTTGGGAGGTTCATCGTCCCAATGACCCGACGCGACGATGAACTCGTCAACAGGCGAATTATTCAACGATGAATGTTGCTTTGAATGCAGCGCGGCGGGACGGGCCACGGGTCTTGGCACGCCGGCTCTCCTAATAATAAGACCGTCGCTTGTGTCACTTGCTTGTCAAAACAGAGCTGGGGTCCAACGACCCCCTTTGGGGGGAAGAGGGGTTACTTTCTCCCATGATGAGAAGAGGGAGGAGGAGTAAGAAGATAAGAAAGTGGGCAATGGGAGAGGAAGATGAGGAGAGGGAGGGTGATGGAGGAGGGAGGGCGAAGGAGGAGGGAGATGAGAAGAGGGAAGGCGATGGAGGAGGGAGATGAGAAGAGGGAAGGCGATGGAGGAGGGAGATGAGAAGAGGGAGGGCAATGGAGTAGTAAGAAACTACGAAGGCATGCGATGGAGGAAGGAAATAATAAGACTGAGGTGATAGTTAAGGAAGAGAAGCAAGGAAGTGCAGAGTATTTCGCAGCGTAAACTACGTGGCATGCAGCGGACGAGCGTCCTTCTCACTCAGCCTCCATTTAAAATATATCACTCAGCCTGCAGTTAATATATGCGTGGATCTGAAAGTCTAATAAAATATATATATATTATTGTCACGTGACAATAGCGGCCCCCTGCCAAGACTGGGGGTAATGGGGGGAAACCCCCGCCCCCTACCCCGCCCCCCGGCTGGGTGGAGTAGAATGCAGCTTCCTAAAAATAGCCTAAGCTTCAGCAATGCCAAGATGTCTCAGAACTGCGCCATGTACTGCGCCATAACGCTGCCTACTGCACCATAACGCTGCCTACTGTGCCATAACGCTCCCCACTGCGCCTTATAATTGCAAGCTCAAGAACGTCATCACTTGAGAACAATTTGGTTGCGCATAATTTGTTCGAAAAAAAATATTTGATCTTGCACGAACTTTGAGATCTGCAAAATGAACAGTAAACCGCGGCTAGAAGCTGCCACTGACTCGGTGGGCCAGTGCCGGGTGACTGGACTATTGACATGATTCTTCCAGTCATATGTCTTACATGGTTTCAAGGCATATACATTTGTTTCAAGTGGGCTCTTTCTCTTAGAAATTATATTACTTGTGTTTTCCCTTCATTTTTTGTACAATTTCAGTTCAGATTAATTTTTAATAATTTTATGGTCATGTAACAAATCATCGTAGGATATTGCAAACTACGAATACTTGGTTGGTTCGGAACCAACAGGTCACATTCACTTCCTTTTCCATGGCAAAGATGTAAATATGGGAGTGTTGAAAATATTTTGATCAGTCCTTGCTTACGGATGATATAAGAATGAATGAATTAATCCAATCGCAACCTACTGGAAGGATTAAATTCTTATGCAGTGGAATTTAATATTTCGTTTGCAGCTAAACTATCGTCCTGATGTGTTTCTGTTTCTCTCCCGCCCCACCCCGCCACCTTCACCGGCACCTCCCGTCGCCTTCACTGTGGCGGGACGCCTTTATTTCGTCCATTCGTCGTGGTCTCCGTCACGTCCTGTCATCCCAACTCTCGTCCGCCGTCCATCTTGCTCCTCGTGAACCCTGCCCAATCATCACTCCTTATAACCCCCCTCACCCGGTCCATTCTCTCTTGCCATACGTGCCCCCCCCGGTCCCCATGCTTCTTTCTGTGACCATGTTTCCTCCATAACCCCCCTTCCCATACGGTCCCCTCTTCCCTTCCGGTCACCTCTTCCCCTCCGGTCTTTTCTTCCCCTTCGGTCTCCTCTTCCCCTCCGGTCTCCTCTTCCCTTCCGGTCTCCTCTTCCCCTTCGGTCTCCTCTCCCCCTCTGGTCTCCTCTCCCCCTCCGGTCTCCTCTTCCCCTCCGGTCTCCTCTTCCCCTCCGGTCTCCTCTTCCCCTCCGGTCTCCTCTTCCCCTCCGGTCTCCTCTTCCCCTTGCCGCTGCCAAGTATAATTCAGCCGCTGGCCTTTACGCCAACCAGAGCGGCGGCTACCTCAACAAGAAGCCGGGCATGATAACGCCGTGAGTAAATACGCACACCCATAACAAACTTTAATTTTTTCACCGTTCATTTTCTAATAGACTTAAAAGCTGTACACCAGAAATTCTCACCAGCCTCACAGATCAAATCATTCATAAACAACACTGCGTCGACTGCTCTGCGTGAGTATAAATAACCAGAACTTTCAGAGAAAAATGTACTCAAGTATTCAAATAACAAATGTCAATAGTAACCCGCTTGCGTACCAACTAGTCACTTTGCATGCCTCGTGTGGTAGATGTTGTTGTGTTACAGTTTTAGTTGTGAATTGTTAATTAATATTAAATATTAAGTACGACTGTTTCAGACCACGTAAGCCCACGCCAGGACCTCGCGAATGAGTGCCTGATGTTTCGGTTGTTGTTCACTGGTTCTTCGTCAATCATCTTTCTTCTAACGTAACGCTGTTCAATATATCAATTGAAATTGTAGTATTTTTCATTTTCGTATTCGTTTAAAACTACTTTTGTTCTTATCAGTATAATTACAGATTCTACAAAACAATCCTTGACAATTTGAAGTAGAAAAAAACGTCCATGAAGTAGAAAAAAACAATCCATGAAAAAGTAGAAAAATTTTCAGGACCTATGACAATGCAATGAAAGAAAAAGAGTGACCACCAAAAATCTCCATTTCAAAGTCAATTTAGAGAGTTTCCCGATTTTGTTTAAATTCATGGGCGCTGTTTCAGCAATTTTTGTGTTAATAAATGTTGCTAATTTTTTTGTAATTATTTCCTGTTAGCGCAACATAAACTATATTTTTACCAATAATTTCAGCTTTGGTATTAATTTAACAGATTAATTCAACATGTTTTTTCAATTTTGCATAATTCAGCTTCTTCACTAAAAATTACTTACTACTACAAACTACTATAGCGTTACAAGCCTGCGTGGTTCAGTTTTCACTAGTAGTACTCGTGAAGTTTGGCACAAATATCACAATACTAAGTGCAATTCAGCAAAAAATATGGTGAAAAACTGGAAAACGTTTTTCATTAAAGTCCGAGATTATATATTTCATTCCCTCTCAGCTGTGGTAAACCGCATTCTCTCTTGTGTCTTCCGTCGATGTCTTGAAATTTACAATAATTTAAATCGCGAGACCTCATGTTGACAACTGTTTTGTTCATGCAACATGAATGGTCAATATACACCAAGCAAGGAACTCTTATTTCGTCAGGTCGACTAACTTCAAGCCACTAGTGATCATTCCGCATTAAACTTTAAATTACGCCTCTGACTGGTTCAGAAACGGTAATGAAGCTTTCACGCTTCAGTAGTTTCAAAACATTGCCACTAAACAAAATATTAAATTATTAACTACTAGCTGATTAAACATCATCCAATTTGTGTGATAAACTCTAAAAATTAAAGTAGTTATAGGAAAGTAGCTATTTTAAAACCAACGAATATTTAACATCTGAATTTAACACTCTTCCAGTTTGTTTTTGGTAGTAAGTTCCTGCAACGCAATACTAACACTACAAGCATGAGTTTGAACACTAATGGGAACGCACGCATTACTTGTCCTACCAAATTAAACAATTGGCGAAATCAATCGGCATTTAGCAATAATATTAATTGGTTATGCTTCGTTGTTATTATTATATGATGAAATTACATCTATTTATATGGATTTATAAGCACGAAATTATATTTATTTAAATGGCCCTTAGTTAATGTTGACAAAACGATTGCAATTGGTTACGTATGAACGTGCTAAATTGTTCACTGCATAATTAAGGTGGTTAATACTTGAACAATTTTCTCTATTACACGTTTTCTGTGCGTTTTCTATGTAGTCTTCTAGGTCTTACCCAATCAAACTTCGTAAAAATTTTAATATTACGATTTTAGAAGTAGATTGGAATTTTGTTCTCGTTTATGTTCAATATGTGCATTTTAAAGCTTATGCGCAAATTTTTTATGGTTTCATTATTTTAGAGTGAGTTACTTGTCAAACTTTTGGTTGATGTTACTTCAGATCACCCAGCGTCGGCCGGCAACAACCTCTTGTGACCAGGCAAGTCATGAAAAGTTAACTCAACCATATTGATCTACTCTGAAATTTTTTCTTCCTTTCTCTACGTTTGTACTTAAATGCTATTATGTGGAATATTTTTCATTGGTTTATTTCTACCTTAATAGTGCACAATTATAAGCGCAAACCATTCATATGTCATCTATAGAAGTAAATGTAGATATATGCAATGGAAGATAGTTTCAGCTACAACGATGATGTAATCAGTGACCTGACTCGGTGGTCAACTCATGGATATAACAAATTATTCACTCCAACAAAGTTCAAACTGAAACTACAGGTGCAGATACATAGATGTCTTTTACCCAATAGATGTCATAATATAACAATTAATTTCCATCTAAAATACACAAACGGCCTCGCAGTTTATAGTTTATGAACAGCAGGCTCGTCTAATTACATATGTATTTGTATGTATATTAGGGTATTATTGGGCAAAGGTCGAACTTTTCGGCATTAATAGCTTACCTCGCTCAAAGTAGTATAGTTAACCACTTACCTCCGTTTTCCTATTAGCTAGCTAATTAGATAAATCGGCAATGTTAAACCATAGAAACCTATTTGCTGATGAATGGCTTTCTTCTTTCCTCCTCATCGAATGTGATTTTTTCTGAAAACATCGCTGAAAATTCTCCAAATTGTGGCTTCGTTAATATTCCGTATGTCAACTCCACATGATCACGTCAACCTTTCGGGCCATGGCAAAATTTTTGAACCACATGGGCTCAACGAAATTTTTAACTGTACGTCGATCCTCGGCAACAACTCTCGTCACAATCAGCACTTGCGTCGATATGGCAACGTGACTTACGTCAACCGCCTTACGGCAACGTCTCACGTCACAATCATCCCTTGGCACCGTGACTGACTTCAAACTTCTCAACACAATTCAACAACGAACAACACCTCCGCTGCTAGCGCTAACGCTTGCTGTTAACATCGCGACTGAAACACTTAACTCTGTAATCTTCCATTGATCGTTCGATTAACATATCGCCTTATTTATACTTTTGTATATGTTTTTATTAAACCGTTATATTTTATGTGAACTAAACCATTGTATTTTATTCTGCTGTCACTGTTGGACCAAATGGTAACATCGCTCTCCCACTACCATCATTGGGCCACACCACTTGTTCCCGTATCACATCTCTCTATCCCCTTGACATAACCCCCTCTCCCCTGCATCGCCTCTCTCCCCCGCCGTCCCCATGCAGTGTCAACAAGCCCCCTAAGAACCTGCCATTTTTCGGCCTATCCAAGAAGTACGATCCTGAGCAGAGCGCCACCTGGCAGGCGATCCACGAACAAGAGAACTGCCAGCTCATCACCGAGCACGGGCCAACCGAGTCTAAAGTCTACTCCATCTAACCTTCATCGCCCTCATCCTTCATATTCGCTTTGTATCTTCAAGTTATTTTTTGCTGATTATCTCTTCTATTCATAGTTTTTGCATCACCAAGTGATCAGTTTCATCATTTTACGGAATTTAAATACAGTTTTAACCGGAACTTATGTCCAACTTCAACTTTATGCGCCTTCGTTCAAACTGAATTCCCTAAAATTTACTTATCCATCACAACTTATTTCATCCCCAGCTTTCATTTTTCACCAACAATCCCTATTTTCCCATCTTTAATCAATAAAAAAATCCATCACACGCTCATTCTCCCCCCAACATCATCATCTTTTTACGAATTAATCCTCACTGCCCGGCTTCGAAGTTTGAACGCGCCTAAGAACGAGACACAGAAACAAGGACTCGTTTATTTCATCAAATATTTGGACTAGAAGTTGTAGATACTTGTTATTATCCTTGCCGTTGTTGGCAATTCTTCGTTGTTGTTTGCAAGGCATTCTCTGTCGAGTTATTTTCTCTCAGAAGAATCTTTTCGGGTTTTTATCTCGCCACGGTGGCTGTACATATTTAACAAGCAAACCTTTTAATAGCAATAAGTGCTTATCTACTCCATCTTTCGTTTATTGCCTCTTGCTCCCAGCACGCTTCTCACCTAGTTTGCAGTGACTCAGTCTTATATTTCCAACTGACACGTGTTATCCCAACAGCCCATGCAATTTTGATTTATTTTTAACGGCATCTTGAGTCGTAATTTTGCTTCAATTTTGAGTGTAACTCTACATCTGCAATGCCACGCGCTTTATTTTAACAATTTAAACGAAGAATAATCCGGTGCACTGCAATAACAAGCACCGCTGACCCCTGAACTGCCTCCCCTCCTAACCGCTTTCTTGTAACTTGTGCACCCCCAGCTCGCGGGGCTCGAGTGGTCCCCCCGCTGCCGTAATCCTAACCCCCAACCACGACTACAACCCCACACAATCCCCCACGTGGTTACTCCTACGCGAGACTGAGAACCCACCTACGCTTGAGGAGCTCCAAACCCCCGACATGAACCCCCACGACCCCATCTACTCGGAGGTGTACTCAGCCCCAAGAGCCCCAACTTCGGGGGCTAAACCAATACGACCGGGGTTCAAAGGAGGATCCCCAGTGGGAGGCAGCTCCATGCTATCCCCAGGACCCCAAATGGGGAGCAGGATGTCGGCTCCCCAGAGTGGATCAGGAACTCCACCCCCACAGGGGGCGCTAACCCCCGTAGCTGCCGCTGCCCTCGCAGAACCTGCGCCCCCCAACAGCCGTGGACGTTCACCCAGGGATGAGCATTTCCCACTCTACGAAGTGAGATCTTGAAATGTATATCCTACTGAATAATCAAGATTCATTTGTGATGAATTAGCGTTATTAGATCATCTGTATTACAATGCATCTCTCCAAATACATCACGATAATCTACCGGCGTCTAATATGTTCTTTATATCTCAATTTCCAGACGAATTCGATTGGCGGGCGTCGACGTATCGCGCAGAGTTCCAGCTTCAACAAGCTCATGTTTAACATGTTGGGCGAGTAACATGTCAACAAGCTCATGTTTAACAAGTTGGGCGAGTAACATGGTTCTACACTACGATTCAACTTGCCACGATCACCGTAATATCGTCCACAGGATATGAGTGGTCACATTTTTACTATACATCACGCAACATGTTCATGAGCCCCAACATTTTCACCACACATCACGCAACATGTTCACGTGCCTCAGCATATTCACCCCACATTATGCAACATGTTCATGTGCCCCAACATATTCACCACGCATAACGCAACATGTTCACGTGCCCCAGCATATTCACCACGCATCACGCAACATGTTCATGTGCCCCAACATATTCAACATGTTCACCACGCTGTGTTCGCAATAAAGTTTCACCGATATTGGCCTTCCCAGATTAAGTTAAAATGTTGTGTTTTGCCATAAATTTAAAACGTCTTATTACTTAATTAATTAATAAGTTGTAGACTAAGTAGGAAGTGTTCTAATGATAGAAATATAGGAAAAAATAAATACCTGCTTACTCAAAAGACGAGTTATATTTATAAAATATTAAATCTTACATACCGTAGATAATAATAATTGAACAAACTGATGAATTACATGATTATGATATATTATGTTATAGAATTCATGATTATGCAGGAATTAAACATATATAAAATTCTTACGTAAACATCTTTGTTCATTAATGAATAATTCGTTATAACTGGAATACCGAAATTATAAAAAGTCTACCGGCATTAATGAAGCAAGCACAACAAATTGCAGTAAACTCGCGCTTGTTCAGAGAAAATAGTTTGAATCAATTGCATCGTCCAATTATTAGAAAATTTACTTCTGTTGTTCTCGGTTTTTCCTTTATAAATAAAGTGAATAAACGACTGAATTTCATTACCCTGAATTCATTTAAATGCGCGTATCTCAATTATAAGAATCTCGTCAAAAATAAAGAATATTTGAAAAAAGTGTGCAAATATTTAGTGATGCACATTATACTCAAAACTCTCTACTTGTGAGCAAATAATTTTGAAACTTATGGTTCCTATTGAAAAGAAACTTGTCAGGACGTATTGAACAAGAAGCTGCATATATTTGGCTGAGTTTTAGTTCCATCAATTCATGAAACATTTTTGTACTTCTATATTACGTTTTTTACCGACAAAATTCCCATAATGTCACATGAAACAACAATGTTCCAATGTGACTCGCAATCCGCATATGAATGGCTTTACCTAACCATCTATTCAACAGCTAATATATGCCACATTATACCAGCTTAACTTAGTACAAACAACCAGCACCTGCGGTCTCAACCAACCAGCACCTGCGGTCTCAACCAACCAGCACCCGCGCAATACGTTGTACATTAACCTACACCATACAACAAATGCACCAAGACAACCCTAGACATCAATAATATCTTATAAGATAAACTGACAATAATTGGTTGAATCATTATACCGCACAATGTTTTTCTGTAAACAGTGCCAGCTAAACCACATTTTTGAGAGTTATGAAGCATAAATTAGTATTTATAAGGACAAAACATAGTCGAGTTAACGAGACAAGATGTAACAAACCAGCTAAGCAAATACTTCATAACGTCTCGTAAATATTCCAACAGTTCATTCTTTTCATGACTGAGATAAGCACAGACATTTTATTTACTACAAATCCTACAATCCTACAAATATTACAAGATTTGCATCAGAAAAGTTTTTTGTTTAGTGCCACTGTGTCGGTACGATTTCTCATGTTCGTATACCATTGGTCACCAATTTGCTGTCTATTACAACATCACAAGTTAGTATTCCACAACGCACTGTATTCAGAATATGTCCTTGACACCAACGAACCAAACGAACATCACAAATTAAGCGGCGTGAAGAATAAATTTGTATCGTTAAATGATACCGACACTTGACCATCTGAACAAGTGAATCAAATGGATGACATGAATAAATGACAGAGACATGTTCTATGAAAGATGATTAGTAATATAGACGCCCGTGGTGAACAGGTTTCAGTTCCACATTATAACTCAATATATATATATAAATAGGGTAGGGAGAATATTCATAGTATAATGTCACATAAGTTATTCAAATGCATCATAACTACCAAAAACAACCATAACTGAGTATCATAAATTCACAGCCTCCAAAGCTGGATTTACCAAAGTTAGCCCAAAACAACAAAGAATGTGATTAAATATTCACAAAGAATGCTGGTTCATTTGTGATTCGATAATAATCCATTAATACGACTTAAAACTCTTACTTAGGGATGGAAAATACTGACCAAATCGGCAAGTACAGCAAGCTTATTCTAGCTCCAGATAGGAGCTTTGAACGGAACTTGGCCTTTGAGGTTAACAGGGAACGTTAAAGGAAACTCAGCGGCCCGAGGGCAGCAGCTTACTGAGGACTGCGGCCCGAGGGCAGCAGCTTACTGAGGACAGCGGCCCGAGGGCAGCAGCTTACTGAGGACAGCGGGCCGAGGGCAGCAGCTCCCTGAGGCGCACGACAATACAAGCGAGCTGCATGAAGGGCCTCGGGGTTGGCAAGAATTGGTGCCATAATCAATGAGAACTCAGCAATAAAGGAAGTTAAGAGTAAAACATTAGATAGGAACAAATGCTAGCACAGAATCCATCGTAAAGCATGGCATACCTATTTTATTAAACAGGTTGATCTAATGGAAGAAGCTCAAATTCTGACATATTCTCTAATAATTACCTTTAGCATCAACTATTGTATTACAGTCAGAAATAATAACTTCAACGTCTAGGTATTGCAAATAAACAAAAACAACCAACATTAAGTAAAGTCTGCATTGGCAAGATATTACCAAAAACAAACAGCTGCATTATAAATGAAATTTGTAACAGAAGGATACAAAACAGAAAAATTATGCCTGAAGGATACGAGAACAGAAACCAACTTAAGCCATTTACGCTCCAAATAATTCAAGTCGGTAACAAGTACAGAAAAGCATAGCAACCGCACAGGCACGAGCCTCAGATGAGGTCCATATTCTTCACTAAGGCGCTGGTTATTAACATCAATACAACTTAAGCCCTTCATGTGAAGTTGACGCAGCAGGAGTTGACGCTGCAGGTGTTGACATAGCAGCAGGAGTTGACACAGCAGCAGAAGTTGACGCAGCAAGAGTTGACACTGCAGGTGTTGACACAGCAGCAGGAGTTGACGCAGCAGGAGTTGACACTGCAGGTGTTGACACAGCAGGTGTTGACATAGCAGGTGTTGACATAGCAGCAGGAGTAGACATAGAAAGAAGTGAAAAGCAAAGACGGGACGAGGTGGGACGAGACGGGAAAAACTAGGGGACGAAGTAGGGAGATGGGAACCACTCGAGGACGAGGTAGACTGGGATGGGAACAACTAGGGGATGAGGTGGGCAGGGGCGGTAACTCATCAGTTGCGGTGCGTGGTCTTGACTGTGGAGCGCAGGAACTTCTGCTGCAGGAACATCGCCCACATAAACACTGGCCGCGGCAAGAAGTGCACAAACCATTTCTGCACAATGCAAAGGATTACGACAAACCTTTTTGTTGGATTAGTATTAACTACACATGACTTACGAGGGCTAACATTTCAAAGTAGCTCACGTAAAATACAGAATAATAGCAATTATAAGAGAGAATACCAGTATGCAACAGGAAAACGCACCAATGTAAATAAAAGTTTGAAAACTTGCTCTCCACTCAAAATAGTGTGATGTATATACTGTAATATAGGTACTATACTATATACTATTGTAAACTAATCCCTCACTATATCGCTCTTAACCTACCGCGGTTATATTTCATTGCGGATTTCCAAGAAATATTTTATTAGAAGAATAGTTTGCGGATCTTCAAACGTTCGCGGGTTTCTGAAGAAGTCAACTGGCAGATTTAAACAGCCCGCAAAACTCAATCAGGAGAAAGGTGGGAAGGGTAAGTAAAAGTTAAACAAATTAAACAATGAATCCTTGTTAAACAATTACAATTTACTACTTAAATAAGTACTTTCAGTCACACAATTCTCTTTCGCTGAGTTCACCTATCGCGCAAAAAGTCTGGGCCTATACTTTCAAAAAAAGTTAAGAGATCGTTAGTTCATCAGCCAATCATTGACGGCTTTTCAAGCAAAATCCACCAATCATAGACAAGAAAATAGAGCGCAATTACTCACGTTAACTTAGCGAGTTTTGAAAGTATGGCCCCTGGAAAGTAACACCCGCAGAGGGTTAGGGATTACTGTACTGTTGCATACTGCTGTATACTACTTTATACTGCTGTATACTATTGCATCCTGCTGTATACCTGCACGGTTTCGCTCACCTGTATGCCGTGAGTCCAGTAGCCGGTGGTATAGTCAGTGTAGCCGATGGAGGACACAGCAGATGCGGCGAACTGCGCCGGCGTGGGGATGAACAGGTCTGCAATATAGACCAGTGTTATAGTCTGCAGTATAGACCAGTGTTATAGTCTGCAGTATAGACCATTGTTATAATCTGCAGTATAGACCAAAGTTATAGTCTGCAGTATAGACCTGTGTTATGGTCTGCAGTATAGACCAGTGTTATAGTCTGCAGTATAGACCAGTGTTATAATCTGCAGTATAGACCGATGTTATGGTCTGCCGTATAGACCGATGTTATAGTCTGCAATATAGACCTGTGTTATAGTCGGAAATATGGGCCATAATTATACGAGACATAGACCGGCGTCATGACACATCTGCCATTAACGCGTTAAGTGCGGCTATGTCGCATTCGGGGCGTACTTCATACCGGTGTTACGGCCCACCGGTGGTTCCACTAGTGCGTACTACTCACTAGTGGCGTGGGTGCACTAGTTACACACTAGGTAGCCACTAGTGGCGTGGGCGCACTAGTTACATACTAGTTGTTCATTAGTGGAATGGGTGTACTTCGAGAAGCTCATCATGTTTTGTACTAAGTATGTACTAACTAGTGGCGTAAGTGTACTAATTAGACACTAAATACTCACTAGTGGAGTGGGTGTACTTGAAGAAGCTCGTCATGTTGGTGTACCAGGTAGTCACTAGTGGCGTGAGTGCGCTAATCAGACACTAGTTACTCACTAGTGGAGTGGGTTTACTTGGAGAATCTCGTCATGTTGGAGCACTAGCTACTCTCTAGTGGTGTGACTACACTAGTTAGACACTAGTTACTCACTAATGGAGTGGGTGTACTTGGAGAAGCTCGTCATGTTGGTGTATTAGGTAGTCACTAGTGGCGTGAGTGCGTTAATCAGACACTAGTTACTCACTAGTGGAGTGGGTGTACTTGGAGAAGCTAGTCATGTTGGTGCTGACGTAGCAGGGTGTGACGGTCTGCACGGTGATGCCACGACGCATGAAGTAATCGCACGCCACCGCGCGGCTCAGGAACTCCACAAACGCCTGAAACATTCATGATTTGTGAGCAAATTAAGGAAAACACAGAGAATAATTCATACCGGGCAATAATTTTCTACATAAGAGGGATAAACATGGAGAATAATTCATACCGGGTAATGATTGTCTACATGAGTGGGATAAACACAGAGAATAACTGATGCCAAGAAAGAAGTAGATGACTATTCTACTCTATGGCACTGTGCCTAATGTGTAGAGCTCTATAGCACTAGCAAAAACTGCATCATTAGTTAAGCAGAAGTGAAAACATACATTTTTCAACGTTTACACATGTGGTTGTAGCCTGCCTCACATATCTTAGAAGAATGGGATAATGGATGCATGCTCTACTTCCCTGCTGATGTAACAAGTGTTGCATCCCAACTGTCCTGCTATACTTACAGCACTCAGTGCGTCAAGTAACGGATGCTTTACATGGCAATCATGAAATAAATTATATAGATCATGACTTAGAAATTGAATGACCCTGAATAGAAATATAATACCCGCACAAAAAAGTGAAGGTTTTCTAGGAAGCGATTTGCATGGACAATCTAAATTACTCACCAGTAGCTGGGATGAAGGCCATCACAAATGACGTGTATCTTGAATCATATATCTTCTTTAAATTCAATACAAGAGAAGGACAGCATGCAAAAGCTCAAAAGAATGAAGAAACTGACAAGTCTAAAATACGATTCTAATCACAAAGAATCACAAAGAAATTTGTGCCCTTGCAAGAGCACTCAGCCACTTGCAGGAGTGTCTAAGGCACCCCACCTATCTATGCCTACTTAGCCCTCAACTTAGGCAGATATTGTTAACTCAGATGTAAAAAATATTATTACCTGTGCACAATTTTAGCCATGGAAACAAAATAATTACTCGAAAGATAAAATATTGACAAGCAGGAAGAATAGTATCTGCAACAAAATAATAATAAATGAAGTCAAAGGTAACAATAATTGAAGTCAATTCAACTTAAAGAAGAATGCTCACCTTGGAGGCAGCATAAATGCTAAGCATGGGCATGGGGCCATACGCAGCAATGGACGCAATGTTGACCACGGCGCCCTTGCCCCTAGCCAACATCTGAGGCATGATGATGGACATCATGGCGGCCACAGACCCCATGTTGACATTGATGTGCCTCCATATCTCCTCCTCTGTGATTTCTTCATACAGCTTTGGATATGGGATCATCACACCAACGTTGTTGACTGCACAATAAGATATTTCTTGGATAACAGCTGAAAAAGCGCAATTCGGAATTGAAGAACACCTGATACACTCTAACAAAAACAGAAGAGCAACTAGCATATCCTAAACTGGAATTAAACTTTGAGAGGTTCCTTGGAAAATTCTAGTAGATGTTATGCACATATGCTTAGGGTACGTATGAGATCAGGACGTCCTTTGATTTCATCAGTTTAGTTATCATGTACTCAGGTTACTGGGCCAGCCAAGGGGGCAACTTTGGGCAATAATACAAGCAATCAAAAGTCATGAATATTGGTTGACCGTAGTGTTTTTTATCTATCATTTGCATTTATTGAGCTACTCAGATAGTTTACGCATGAACAAACAATTTTATATTGAGCGAGTAACTCGGCCAGTTTCTGCATGAACAAATGATTTCATTTTCAGTAAGTAACTCTGCCAGTTTTCACATGAACAAATGATTTCATACTGAGTAAGTAACTCAGCCAGTTTCAACTTGAACAAATGTTTTCATACTGAGTAAGTAACTCAGCCAGTTTACATATGAATAAATGTAGTTTCATGCGGAGTAGGGCAAACAAATTTCAAAGCTCACTTAGGACGCCAATCTCTTTCCCTGCAAGCTGTTCTTTGATTCTTGAGTAGAGGCTGCGGCCTTCACTGAAGTCTGCTTGGATTATAGCCGTGTCCACTTTGTACAGCGACTCTGAAAACAAAACAAATGTGAATACAAATTTATTCACTAAAATTTTAATAATTTAATTTACTATATTTCAAAAACTCTATGGTAATAATTAATAACATAATATATTATTTAGAATAATTAAAAAATATCTTTAGTGGCTTTATGCACAAATTTGAATTATTTAACAGCAAGATCTCAATCATTATTTTTATGATAATTTACTTATTTCCTCAGCAACCGAGTTGAGCTTTTCCAGAGACCGGGAGATGAGGACAATACTGAGGCCATCCTTGGCCAGCTCATGGCAGTAGGCCTTACCAATGCCATCAGTGCAACCCGTCACAACTGCAAACACATTCATTAAAATACCTCATTAATTATTAAATAAAACCTAGCTCTTAGGTATGGTGATTGGTGAGCAAAGACATTGATTATGTACATTGATGTCTCAATTATTATTAACCCATAACTAATTTTATCCTAAAATAAAGATTCAACCTCCCTCTTCAATAATATGTATTGCATACTTTTTATTGAATACAATAATACTTTTAATATTATATATTGATAAATTTATGTTTGGTTCTTTTTTATTTGAGGTAAATTAATATGTTATTGCTAGAAGCACATCACCATAACTTTTTTAAGAGTGTAGATATAAATGCTTGTTATATTGGTGATATCAAGATTTTGCAGATAGTCGGTACATAGCACACTCAATTGCGTGACTACTGACTAGGCTGAAGTCACACATGAATGAGACAAAAATACCCTTGTTTACAGTAAATTTTACTGGTTTTAGTGGCTTTGGCTTTGCCTAATTTTTACATCAAAAATAAAAACTACAGCACCTTTCTCCTAAAGATTTTTGAAAAATAGTTAATAAAATGATACCTAGATTTTAACTGAACATTCTGGAAAATTCTGTCCAATTTTTATTGCTTGTTGCAAAACTGTCAATGTTCCAGTCTTCACAGTCAATTTCACTCATTTTTAGCAGATATTCTCATTTATGGAAATAAGATGGAATTGTGCCTGTCATATCCTTCCCGGACCTTCCGTCTGTCTGTCTGTCTGTCCGTGACTTTCCGTTTGTACTTTGTATTGACAAGAAAATGAGTGCTCTGTCTGTGTCACTCACTGCAACTGCAGTGAGTAGGTACTGGTGAGTGGTGATACTGATACCTAACTGATCTAATCATTCTAATGTTTTATAAGTTATACCTAGTCATTGGAAAATTTATTTTGATAAAATTAGAAACACTGCCACATTTTCGCTGACAATTTCCTAAAATCTCTCATGAAACCTAATTTTGTCTATTCATGATTTTGGGAAATTTTCAACCTAGGCCTAGGTAGTATTGCCTAATAGCTGATATTTCAGATTGCTGAGAATCTGACTTATGAGATTAGTAAATTTAATATCCATGCCTAATGCATTATGCATGATAGAGTAGCTACAAGCACAACTTGGAATATTGGGCATTGGGCATGGGCAGAATTTTCCTTAAATTGCAGGTAAAAATGATTGTTTCATCATTGTTTAATAGAAAAAAACTGGTAAAATTAGGCCCATTTTCTTATTTTTCACTGAAAAAATTACTAAAATAGCCATAGGGAGTCGATGATAGGACTTACTTCAAAGCATAAATGAAATATATGATAAATACGTAACGTTTACATTATACTTAGGTAGGTAGGCCTACTCAGTACTCACCTGCCCATTTACCACCGTAACGCTTTTCGAAATTTTTTTTCCATAGTCTCGACCACATTAGGGCTCGTACTCCAACAAGAATATCCCATATCGTCGTTATTGTGAATTTTCCTAATATTAAAATACCTAGCAATGCCAAAAAATCTCCAAACATTTGTAGAGCGGGTGAATTCAATTGTGAGAACAACATTTCGAAAGAATCCACACCACCTCTTGCTGACAGCGGCACTGACAGAGTGGCAGGCATAGCGAGCTACGTTAGCGGCTTGCGGTTGCCGTCTTTCCAACTCAGGGACAAAACAATGATGTGGACCCTGCGCGTGAACTGCGTAATATATATTCTTTATTTAGATTATTCAAGTTAAACACACGATTTAACTATTAAATAGAGTTACGCCAATAAGAGCTTTTTATGATGGCATTGAATATTTTGTAAATCTTTCGCTGTCCTCTCAGAGGCTGGAAAAGCCTGGAATGATTGCGGTCAGGGTTGCGGTTGCCGGCCCAGATGGAGCCAAGGAAAAAGGCCAATTTAGCTCACAAAAAAGGCCACAAAGGCCTCATTAGATATTAATAATAAAATATAAATTGAAGGAGTTCTCACCATTTGCAGTGCATGCAATTAGTCTCAAGGCTTTTAGACAGCAAAAAATTCACCAATATCAGTTATCATCAAGTGTACGAGCTGAATTACCGTCAATGCTAAATGAGCCACCATGCGGCAGTCTGCCGCGAATTGCATTATTTGCATGTAATACTCGCCGATCGTAAATAAAACCGTATAAATACTGGTCAGAACTATGATATTCAGGATTCGATTGTCACCTAACAACTATAAAACTTTTCGATCGCGTTAGAGAGTTTTGGCTCAGTTTTGCAAACAAAATAGTGAAGTGGCCGGCGACATAAGTAATGTGGCGAAGTATTTGGTATTGACGGTAGAATATTTATACTCGGAAATGAATATAAATTTAAAGTCATTTCTGCGGTATAAAGATGATGCGGTCCTTGCACGACTAAGGTAAATATTAAACGTCAATCCTATAAATTTTTCACAACTACTTTTGAATGAGTAGATAACTACCTACGCCTATCATAACTTGGTAGATATCGCCTATCATAACTTGGAGAGGAGTAGTTATTATATTTTTTCAACGTGAAATTTTGTAGTGACTCACACCAGAAGACAGAATGTATCGAGAAACAGCGCTGTAACCTCAAAATTCGTGCTGAATTTACTACTCTTTAGAAGTGAAAACTATACTCGATTATACGCTCTCTCAGCTCTGCCATCCATGGGTATTAATTAATACGAGTCGGCAATTGGATAAAGTCCCATGGTTCCAGCCGTGGTGCCCGGATTAGGCGGCACTCGCTAGTGTTGACTAAACACTACAACTAAACCGAAGTGTTGACACAGTTACGTGTCGATATTTGAGTCTACTCATCTTTGGGCAAAACTGAATTATAAGTGAAGGATAAAATTACTACAAAAAAGTCAAGAATTACATCTTTCATAAAAGAATGCCCAAAAGGTCAAATGAATTTTGTCAGGCCAATGCATTTTTAAAAAGGCCACATTTGCAAAAATTGGCCTGAAAAAGGCTCATCTGGCAACACTGATTGCGGTAATTCCTGCAAATAGATTTCAGCTTGAATGAATAATTTTCTACTTCTTAAATAGAGATCTTTGTTGTTTGTCATTTTTTTATCTGTGAGATAATAACATAACCAAACGAAATTGAAAAATAAATTACACGTCTACACATTTCAACCATGAATTTAACGACAACTGAATTACCAAAATACTATACATCATTAATACCCCTGATTATATTCCCTCCTGATTATATACCCCTGATTATATGATTATAATACTCAAAAGCTTGTTAGAAAAGACTTCAACCGTAGGTACATTTAGCTTTCCAATTACAAAACCATGTTCATACCTCGGTCTCAGTGGCTCAGTGTGCTCTGTGTGTCGCTTCCAGTAGCATGCGAGCACCGAGCCCTCCGGTGTCCTCAATTAACAAATAAAGTTGTACCTAAGCTTTTGTTAAAAGTGGCATTTATTTTTTTAACAATTCAATTCGCTTGTCATATAATAAGGATGTAAATGCAAATTATTTATTTTGCATGAGTCATAACCGTTCTGCACACTGGAAGAATTGTAATTTCAATGTTTGTTCATAACTTAATTTCGACACGACTATAATTATTAGAATATTAAATTGTGTGTAATTATTTCTCAATTGCAATATGTTAGTTCAGATAGTTGATAAGTGGCAGTAACGTAAATTCTGAGACAGTCAGAGCTATGAAAAAAATTTGTCCAGCTCATTAAAAAAATATTTTTAGATAATTCTTATTTTGCGTGACACTTAATTAGTAAATAGCTTTTATTTTGTTGTGTTTTTTTTACAATTTTGCAAGCAATTTTTTATATCTGATATTTTTAGCAAAGAACGTGCGCTCGTTTGTGAATAATGGGAGCTCTGAAATAATTAAATGAATAGTCTTCCTAGTGCACATGATGTACAGGAAACTAAATGCATATTTGTTAGTGGCGTTTATAAACAGCAGCTGTTTCGGGCTTGTCGCGCACGTTCAGTAGGGATGTGACTAGTACCTGCGCTGAGGTTAAAGAAAAATAAAAAATGTGTACTTTTAGCGCAGAATAATTTTTTATTCCAATGAGTACAATAATCAAATTTATCATTTGTGTCCCAAAAATGTAGAGAGCTCATTAATGCATAATTCGCAAAAAAAATATTATTTATTACATTATTATTATTACATTTTTATTGCGGAATTCGCAAAATGCGCTCAAATACGAGGATAGTGAGTTCTACCCTGATTCCTGCTTGACCTCGAAATAACAGAAACCGCATCGTTTCTATTTTCCTCAATGGATTAATCAAGAAAATTTCTTTGGTGAGTTGAAACTTGAGCGGTGACAAGTTCTCCCTACAAGCCGCGGTGCAGTATGAGGGCCGTGTTGCTGATGGTGCTGCTGGCCCTCGCTCTCCCTTCAAGTCCTGCCTTTAACTATAACATTTTTCGATGGCCTACCTTCAAGTATTATAAAGTACCTGATGCACTTCAAGGCCTCACTGACTTTAAAACAAAAGCATTGGACAGCTTATCTGAACTAAAACGTCCTCTTGTAAAAGGATTTAAAAACTTGAAGGAACAAGTTCTGGATTTTAAGAAGAGTTTATTCAGTAAAATTGATTCACACAGTGAAAACGAAGATGAATATTCATATTCACACGAAGGTTCCAGTTACGATAGAAGCCCTGAATCCGACTATGAACAGTCTTCGTATTCTTCGGGAGATCCTCATGGATACATAAAGTTAGATTTACGACCTTTTATGTGGCACGGAGAAGCTCAAACCGACTCTCATTATAATAATAATGATAATTATAATAATGATAATAATAATAACAACAACCACCATGGGTTAGAATCTGTCTCGGCAAACGGCGCTGCATTTGGGACCAGTTTTAACCTAAATTATGGACCATCTGCTGCTGCTCGAGAGTTCCGTACACCTCAACCGCTCGTGAGAAAACCAGTTTTACCTTCTTCAAACGACAAGACTGCTCACCCTTCCCGGCACCATGTGCCACCCATAGCGATGAGTTATGGATCTCAAGGTTTCAAAACATCTACACCACAAGCTGCTGTTGGCGGTTATCAAAATATTAATGCTCCTCTCTCTGCTGCCATGGCGATGGGCCATATTCTCACGGATGAACAATCGATTTTCTCAGGGGAGGCCCAAGCTAATGAGATAGGAAAGTGGCGTCCGCTATTCAGGCCATCACTATCCCTGCCACAACAGCAGCTGACGTCTCCGGCCAGCGTCCAATCCAACGCATTGAACTCGGTTCCTGAAGTCGCAGTGAATGATCTGAAGGGCGACCACCGCCACCGCCCTGATTCGAGGGTAACTGGTTTCGGCACCGGGAACTTTCCTGCTGCCCAGGTCACTGGCTCCGGAATCTATTCAGTACCGTCGTCTACTGGCTCCGGCAGCTCCCAAGCACATTTCACTGGAGCGCAATTATCTCAGAACGATCTAATAGCAGCCGGACTTCCTTCCAGCGTCCTCCTTGTGTCCGACGACAGCCAAGCTGACATTGATACGTCACTCAATGTTTTGCCAAATTTACTTGAAAGTCCTACAACTTTGGATCCTTTAAAGTCTGCGGCTACTACACCGGCAACCTATATCAATTCGGTTGCTATTCCGAGTCAAATACTTACCCAACCTTTCCATTCTTCACACGACAACTCGGTAGTGAGTAAATCCCCTTCTGAAGTGGGCGCATCGTCTCTTGAAATCGACCACTTTATGAAAGCCGAAGGGGCTCTAGGGAAACTAGTTGATGGAACCCTCCTGCATGACCAGTCACAATTAACACCTTCTGGAGTCGTTCAGATGAACGCTCTGGGTGCTGCACCACAGGAGCTTGTTTGGCCGCCGGTGAGACAAAACCCACAGTCTGGCAGGAGTATCGATACAGGAGCACAAAATTTCCAAAGCAATCATCAAAATACCTTCGGCAGCAGAATCACGAGACAAAGCGTCAACGAGCCGACGACCGCTCATGGACCTTCACGGCTGTTCTCCGACCTGATGAACGACCTGCAGCTGAACGCCATGATGANGTTAATTGATGATCCATTCAACGTGGCTTTAAATAGATGATTTTTCCTTATTTATCCAAGTCGCGAATGGAATAAACCAAGGAAATTGGTTAAAGTGGAAACATCTTTCTGTTTATACGACAAATTCGCAAGAAATTAACTCAAATCTACACATTTAAAAACCAGATAAATTTATTGAACAATATATACTCTGCCAAACGCTCTTCTAGTTAAATTCAAACCAATAAGTTCATTAGTCGAGAATTTTACATAAAACACGTGAATAATTAAAATTCGCCAAATTTCTCATTTATAAAACCATAATAACCACTAATAATTGAGCTCCATACTCAGGTGTGGCTACACGCAAACACGCAGCTGCCGCTTGCCATATGCCTCGCCTCGAAACTCTGGTCGCCAGGCCTGCTATCCACTTTCAATTTCCTAATGAATTGCCAGCACTGCGTTCCCTGCGTATTAGTTGGTGTCGTCCTGGGCTGGGCGCGTATACTGTGCGTAAATTGCGTGACTTGACTGTGGAGAGTCACTCTCCACAGTCAAGTCACACAATTTACGCACAATTCTCCAGCCGAGTCACGCAATTTACGCATTAATCTCCAGTCAAGTCACGCAATTTACGAACAAGTCTCCATGCAGTCAAGTTAAGCAATTTACGCACAAGTCTCCTCGCACAATTTGCGTGACTTGACTGGAGACTTGCGTAAATTGCGTGACTTGACTGGAGACTTGTGCGTAAATTGCGTGACTTGACTGGAGACTTGTGCGTAAATTGCGTGAATTGACTGGAGACTTGTGCGTAAATTACGTGACTTGACTGGAGACTTTTGCGTAAATTGCGTGACTTGACTGGAGACTTTTGCGTAAATTACGTGAATTGACTGGAGACTTGTGCGTAAATTGCGTGACTTGACTGGAGACTTGTGCGTAAATTGCGTGACTTGACTGGAGACTTGTGCGTAAATTACGTGACTTGACTGGAGACTTTTGCGTAAATTACGTGAATTGACTGCGCGCAAGTATAAGACTAGAGACTTGGGCGTAAATGGCGTGACTTGACTGGAGACTTGTGCGTAAATTACGTGACTTGACTGCGCGCAAGCATTAAGTCTACGCGATCAGTCCAACTTCAACAACATCGATAATTTCTATCGTAATCCCACAGGCAAGTTTACGAGCCCCAGTAACATCGTAAATTTGTATCGTAGACCCAGCAGGCAACTTTACGATCTCCAACCCCTTCGTTAATTTCTATCGCATTTCCCGCAGGCAACTTCACGATCTCCAACAAGATCGTTAATTTCCAACAACATCGTTAATTTCCATGTTGCATGTGGGGATTCCCAACGGGCAACATCACGATCTACAATAACATCGTAAATTTCCATGATAATCCCCACAGGCAACCTCACGATCTCCAACCACTTCGCTAATTTCTCTCGCAATCCCCACTGGCAACTTCACGATCTCCAGCCACTTCGTCAATTTCTATCGTATTCCCCGCAGGCAACTTTACGATCTCCAGTAACATCGTAAATTTTTATCGTAATACCCACAGGCAACTTCACGATCTTCGCCCCCGTCGACTCCTCCTTCAGGCTGCTGTCGAGGCGCCAGATGGACGCCCTGATGAACAGCACGGAGGCCCTCAGGGCTGTCTCTTATACACATCTAGATGTGTATAAGAGACAGCGTCTACNTGTGATGTAATAATATGATGTTTGATATCATAACGAGATGTGTGATGGGTAAACAGTATATGTGATGTGTTAGCAAGTCATGTGATTTTTTTACATGTGATAACATGAGATGCGTTGACAGGATGTGATGACAGTAAACGGTGCTCGTGTGGTGGGCAGGGACATCACAGCCAGCAACGGTGTGATGCACATCACACATCGCCTCCTCTACCCCATGGCTGAGCTCACCATTCTCGACCACCTGGCAACGTGTGATGCCTTCACAGGTGATGTATTCTACGGGTGATGCACCTACGGGTTATGTCTTCACGTGTGATGTGCATACAATGGATGTTCTGGGGTTGTGGATGTATGGCTTGTGCATGCATGGGTTGTACATGTATGGGTTGCGTATGTATGTTTGCGAACACAAGAGATTCCCTCGTAAGAGTGTCGGAGTTTCCATACATTTATGTAGGCATGATCCAGACCTAAGCATCGCTCTTTGCGGATGACACTGCGGAGCTGATGACCATTACAGACTAGCAATGATTGCGGAAGGTTAGAAAAGAAACGTCTGCAATGAACGCCTGGGCCGAAATGAGCGGGACCAGGATACAGAGCTGGTAGATGAATTAGGATGGAACACCGCTGCCGGTCACCGAACGCCACATAAAAATTGCGAAAAAAAAAACAGTTTTAACGCGATCTTCGAGTGTTGACGAGTACCCAGAGCAAGTTTGGTGATCACACAGCGGCAATAACTGTACGAGTCAGGCGACAGACTGCAGTAAAAGGCTGTCAGCAGTAGAAGAAACTGCCGTTGCAGTCTCAGGAAGGCCTGGAACTGCTACGTCCGAAACGCTTACAAAGTACACCAAGGTTGCGTACATGTGAGTGACGTCGGTTGTAGGGCACACGAATGCTGGTGGCACTTGCATGGGTGGCTCAATGCTCATGTATTATAGTTGTGGTTGTGTGTAGTGTATACATGTATTAAGCATGTGTTGCTTACCCAATGTGCATGTAAAGGTGGCTTATGTACCGAAGACAGCGAAGGCATATCAGACAGCGAAGGCATATACCCAATTAAATTAAAATTTAACATCATAAATAGTACTAGTTAAAGAAAGTACATTTGTGAAAATATTCATTATTTGAATTCTAAATTATAATATTTTACTGGCGCAGGGGCGAACATCGCGGTGACGGGCTCCGGGCTGCGGACGGTCCTGAGGGGGACCGGTCCGTTCACGCTCTTCTTGCCCGTCACCGAGGCCTTCGCGGCCATCGATAACACCACCGTTAACGCCTTCATCCAGAACATCACCATCCTGCAGAGTGAGTGGAGTCCTGCAGAGTGAGTAGAGTCCTGCAGAGTGAGTAGAGTCCTGCAGAGTGAGTAGAGTCCTGCAGAGTGAGCGGTACCATCCTGCAGAGTGAATAGAGTCTTGCAGAGTGAGTGGTACCATCCTGCAGAGTGAGTGGTACAATCCTGCAGAGTGTGGTAGAGTCCTGGAGAGTGAGCGGAGTCCTGCAGAGTGAGTGGTACAATCCTGCAGAGTGTGGTAGAGTCCGGGAGAGTGAGTGGTGTCATCCTGCTGAGTGTGGTAGAGTCCTGCAGAGTGAGTGAAGTCCTGCAGAATGAGTGGTACCATCCTGCAGAGTGAGTAGAGTCCTGGAGAGTGAGTGGTGTCATCCTGCTGAGTGTGGTAGAGTCCTGCAGAGTGAGTGAAGTCCTGCAGAATGAGTGGTACCATCCTGCAGAGTGAGTAGAGTCCTGCACAGTGAGTGGTACTATCCTGCAGAGCGAGTGGTACCATCCTGCAGAGTGAGTAGAGTCCTGCAGAGTGAGTTGGTTAATGGCAGCCGAGGTGAAAAGCGTCAAGTCCCCAACAGCCCCCGGGCGTTCAGAGGGTCATTTGCCTGTGTCCTGCCAAGCCTCCTTCTCTCTCGATGTATTTATTAAATTTTCATTTAATTACTTAAGCGATTATCATCGGTTTGCTTTAATCATGGAAATGCCGAATTTGTGCTCCAAATCTTTTTTTAAAACGTTCTGGAGAGTAGCTCCATCATCATTTCAAAAATTCAGAGAATAAAAGTACAATCAGGAGAGAAAATCCTAATTTATATGAAAGCGATTGAAATATCTAGTACCAAATGCTGTAAATGAACCAATAAACTCAATTAACTTTATTTTTGCTGATTGTATTTCTATTCTCCGAATTTCTCAAATGACGGATTTGGTCTTGACAACGTTTTCAATTGAAAATGCGAATTTACTTAGCGTTGTCTTTGGTTTTAAATTATTGATCCCCATTAAAGTTGTTCATCACCACCTCGTATCACAGGGGTGTTGCTGCACCACATCGTTCCGGGGTTGCACTACAGCGAAGGGTTGCTGGATGGACAGTACCTGGAGACTCTGGCAGACGGGGAACTGCGCGTGCAAGTCCACAATGACGGCCGCACTAGTGAGCATATGGGGAAGACGTGGGGTCTTAGCTTCGCGTTTGTTTTTTTGTTTGTTTGTTGTTAACATTGACAACGAAAATTAGCCCACTTCTGATTGCTTTAGAGATCTGAAATTCGGCATGCTGGCTATTTTCGCCTAACAATTTCAGATACAATCATAAAAACTAGCAATTAGAGACCTAAATTAGCTTAATTGAGTGAAGTCTCTATAGTATATATAGTATATATATATAGTATAGTATAGTAGTTTAGTATAGTATAGTATATACTATAGTATCTCTATAGTATATATATATATATAGTATATATATATAGTATGACGTGCGGGCGCTGACGTTATAGACGAGCAGGCGCTGACGCTGCGTATCATCGATACGTACTTACAGCATCCACATAGTAGAAAATAAACTATATAATATAAAAAACTTTTCAAAAACAACGTTTTTCATGTGTAGTAACGGACTAAAATGAAGAAAATAAATTATGGCTCGCCCCAAAAAACGTGGGTCGGGCTGTGCATTCACCATCAAATTTTCAAAATTCGTGTGTTGTGTGCTTTTCGCTTTAATCATAAATCTGCCCTACACATGTTTTTTGGGGCGAGCCATAATTTATTTTCTTCTTTTTAGTCCACAAGAAAAACGTGTTTTTTTAAAAAGTTTTTTTAAAATATTTTATTAATTCTTGATCCCCTTTAAAGTTACTTATCACCCCCTTGTATGACAGGGGTGTTGCTCCATCACATCGTGCCGGGGTTGCACTACAGCGAAGGGCTGCTCGATGGACAGTACCTGGAGACTCTGGCAGACGGGGAACTGCGTGTGCAAGTCCACAATGACGACCGCACTANTGAATTGATGAATCGACTTATAAGTTCTTGAGTCTATGATGTCAGAACTGTGTCGAACTGCCGTAAGATACCAACATGAACACTTATTGAGCCCCGAAAGTTCGCTGTCATTTATTAGACATGGATCATGGATCGCAGGGAATTAGATGGTTCATATGTTTTGATAGAGATAAACTGATATGCTGCTAGTGAGAGACTTAAATTCATTGGCTGCATTTACTCAACAGTCAATGGCCTGAATTAAGGACAAGGCGTGGGGTAAAATAGAAGCTCTTTATTTCCTTTTGATTTTTTCCCTCTACCGGACCATTTCCCTAGTCTCTACCGTACCATATCTCTAGCCTCTACCGTACCATTTCCTTACCCTATACCGTACCATTTCTTTACCTATACCGTACCATTTTTTACCATATACCGTACCATTTCTTTACCCTATACCGCACCATTTCTTTACCTATACCCGTACCATTCCTTTACCTATACCGTACCATTTTTTATCATATACCGTACCATTTCTTTACCCTATACCGTACCATTTCTTTACCCTATACCGTACCATTTCTTTACCCTCTACCGTACCTGTCTCTTATACACATCTAGATGTGTATAAGAGAAGGATTCAATCCTACGAGGCTATGCTTAGAAGGATTCAATCCTACGAGGCTGTGCTTAGAAGGATTCAATCCTACGAGGCTGTGCTTAGAAGGATTCAATCCTAAGAGGCTGCGCATAGGAAGATTCAATCCTACGAAGCTGTGCTTAGAATACGAAGCTGTGCTTAGAAGGATTCAATCCAACTAGGCTGTGCTTTAGCGGATTCAATCCTAAGAGGCTGCGCATAGGAGGATTCAATCCTACGAAGCTGTGCTTAGAATACGAAGCTGTGCTTAGAAGGATTCAATCCTACGAGGCTGTGCTTAGAAGGATTCCATCCTACGAAGCTGTGCTTAGGAGGATTCAATCCTACGAGGCTACGAGGCTATGCTTAGAAGGATTCAATCCTACGAGGCTGTGCTTAGAAGGATTCAATCCTACGAGGCTGTGCTTAGAAGGATTTAATAACCTACGAGTCCGTACTGGGGAGGATTCAATCCTGCAAAGCGGTGCCAAGAAGGATTTAGTCTCAACTGTTAAAGGATCCGTTGGAAGTAAGGATAATTCACTGTATGTTTTCTTTACACATTCCGGCGCCACGGAGCCAGCACACAGGCAGCTTCATCACCATGCGTACAGACACTTTATTTCACTTCACATTAACCGGAAAAATAATTACGAATTTTCTTGTTATCACATTTATTTTAAAAATTGTTGTCAAAAGTGTGTCTGATAATAACAAAACATGATTATCTGTTTGACAAAATTTTACTAAGCTTGCGTGGCCCGAGATTTTACAAGAGATTAATTGTGTGTTTGGTCGCATTATTATTAGTGCATGTTCGTTTTTAGTTCGTTTTTCTGTATGTATTATGTACCTAAATATTAAATAAAACCATGTAATTTAAACTCTTTATGAGAACATTTATGCCCATGAAAAATCATTATTCTACGAATATATTATTTCCTAGGTCACCACTCTAGAAGAATTAGAAAATGTAAGTATGAGCAAACAATTATATTAAGTACAAACTACCATAGGAACAAATTATTCAAAGACAAAGTTAAATTTGCCACAAATTGTATCAAGCATTTCAGTTTGTAAAACTTTCATCTCGAAAATATTACGTAACAAAATATTGCTGAAGCTTCTAATAATTTTCTTCATCGAAAATAATAAGCGAAGTTTGAGTGCCCAGCAACAAACTCGTCCGCTTTACTTATCAGTTATTTCCAGGGGAACCAATTTAAGGGGAACCATATTTTATAGCACGTATTTCCACTGGGAGCTTTTTTTTCTAGCAACCAATTCTCAATAAAATATAGTTCCCCTATGTTCCCCTGGACATAACTGTTAGAAATAAGGTTCCCATTGAAAATATTCTGAGGTGAACCTTATTTCTCACAGTTATTTCTTAAGTTGCCCAAGACGTTTTCTGGGCCCTCGACTTGATGGGGGTCAAAACTGCCGCTGCTCGATCGAACGATCGTTCCAAATTTCCCGAGTTTGAAACTTTCTGAGTCTTTTCACGGAAATTTTTTATTTTTTCTGATGATTCTCTAAATGACTTGTTGGCATGTAGTCTTGAATTCTGATGAACAATTCTGGAATCATCAATTTTAGCAATCGGGAGTCTTCTTTTTGAATCGGATCCGAGTTCATTGCTCCTGACTGACTTCTGCTCGTCGAAATTTGGATTGTGATGGTCAGAGTTAAATTTGCGCTGATTTTCTTTTTGTTGAACTCTGACGAATTGATCAGTGTGCTGATCGCCAGACATCATCGGTGAGTTCGATTCACTTTTCACGTTGGACGAAGAATCCTTTTCACCTGGAATCACTTGCGAATCACTAGATTTTGAGATATCGGAATTCGATGAAGGTTCCCAAAAAGAATGGGTAACAGTTTCCTGCGAATGTTTTTCACTTGCAATTTCTGCCGTTGACAGAGAAACGGAATTGAAGTCGGGAAAATTCTCTGATGTTCTACGGGAAGCCACAATTTCCGCCTCCAGTTTTGTAGATGGCGTGAGTGAGTGGTGTTTGAAAACGAGTTTCAACCTCACCATTGATACTCGGAGGCTTTTCGATGTCCCTGCCCTGCTTGTCTATACTGACTGCAGGTGTTTTAAGATCAGTTTGTGGGCTACTATGACCACCTGCAGTATTTGTCGCACTCGTTTCAGTTGCTAATAATTTTTTTGACTCTTTTTCGCCAATCTCGTGTTCAACGATGACGTCACTGTTTAACTTCCTCCGCACATTTCTAGATTCAAATATCTTTGTTTCAACATTGTCTTCAGAGTCATCAGTCTTGAGCTCAGTGTTCCTAATTGGATTAGTGTTTAGTGAAGGCAAAGCCAGGTCCGTGATGGGCTTAGGTACGGCCAACTCTTGCTTAGTGATGAAAGTACCGAAAGTGTCGGCAGAAGATCGGTGGTTGAAGGGGTGGAACGGCGCACTCAGCAGACGACGATACTCGGCAACTTTCTTGCGGTACGGCAAGTTCCAATGGTAAACTTTCTTAGGCTTACCGTTGATGGTGAAGTTCATGGGGATCTGGAAATTAATTTTGAATTAATACTGTGAAGAAATCCTGAAGAGCTGTGCTACCCAAACAAGCATATAGTATTTATGATATAATGAAAATTATTGAATTTAGCTAAATTAAATTAGAGTTAAAAATGAATTGAAGGTGAAATGGATATACAAGTTTATGGTTTAAAGTTTGGTTGAATGTTTTTCAATTAATTAAAATTACTCATTAAATTAACGCCACGTAAATTACTCAGATACATTCAAGTGCAAGTGATAAATTGTAAACAATTTAATTTAATAATTTAAAATCTACCTGTGCTTGAAAAGGATAATTTGCCTTTCTTAGGCTATTCATAATATTCACGATTACAACATTGGCTGTTTGAATTACTAAAAGATTATATATTTTATTCCCTCTTTTTTAAACCATTTCATAAATCAGTCCATCAATAGCAATTGCGAGCTACACGCGTTGAAAGCGCTGCTCCAGAAATAAGTTCTGAACAAAGGAAAATATATGTGAATGAATAAATATATTTTGTAGCCATTTCATTCATAAAAACCGTTGTATTATTTCAACGTGAGAAATAGGTTTACAACCATCTTGAATAATAAATAAAAGTTATTTTTATGCATATTTTTGTGCATTTTTTGTACATAAATGCATGGCACGCATGTTTGTTTTAAAATAAGAGAACGATAAAAGAACGTACGTATTTTTTAAATTATAAGACGAACCTGTTTGCCGATCCTGTTCTTGTATGGAGGAGAGTAGGAGTAGAAACGGGGGGTGGGGGGCAGCTTGATATAGTAGATTGGGGACTCTCCTGGACGAGGTTGCCCCATCACCACCTTGAAGCCCCCCTCGTGTTCGGGCCCGTGGGGGTCAGAACCTGTTAACCCCCGGGACAAAACCTCCTGTTGGGTAGGAATGGTTTCTTTATAGTCGTCTATACTTCCATTAAACTACTACTATATTCAACTATCGTAGTACAGAACTACAGTTATCGACTACAAAGCTCAATCATTGTACTTTGTGACTNTTTTTTTACATTTTACGTATGTATGTGAAGTTTCATGATGATCGGATAATAACTGTAGAAGTTTTTCCGGAGGGTAGTCGGTCCCCTTAATTAGCAATACGGCAGTCGTAAGCCAAAATGTGGCCGTAAATTTTACGGTGGTCGTAAGCCCTACGGTAGTCGTAAGCCCTACTGTGGTCATGAGACGTAAGCCCTACGGTGGTCGGTGGTCGTAAGCCCTACGATGATCGTACCTGCAGGGTCTTAGGAAGCCTGTGGATCTCCGCTAGCTGAGGCTGCAGCGCGGACGTCGCTGCAGCAACCGGGCTGGAAATTAGCCAACGCTGTTTAATGAAGTATAAGACATTCATTGGGATGATCAACATAGGAATCAGGGGTTACAATTAATAATTAACGAAGTTCAATGTGAGTAAATGAGACAAACATGAGGATATTTGATATTAGAATCGGTTATTACAATTATTAACCAATGATGTTCAGCTGTGATAACTTAGGGCATTGATCATGATTATCAACGTCATTGGAGACAGATTGAGTAGCAGAAGAAAGGAAAGAGAAAAAATTTGATGAAAAAGTTTAGTGGAAGGAAGGAGGAATTCGAGGAATTAAAGAACTGAAAACTGTACAAAGTAAATGAAATGTAAATAACAATAAAGAAAAAGATGATAGAAAAATATAAGAATGCTAATGAGATGGATGATATCCAGTGATATGGATGATACACAGTGAGATTGTTGATAAACAATTAGATAGATGATAACCAATTAGATGGATGATAACCAATCAGAGGGACGATAACAAGGCTTATGAGTAATACCAAGTGAAATGATGATACCCCCTAAGTTGGATGATAACAAGTGAGAAGGATGATAACAATTCAGATACTTGATAACAATTCAGATGGATGGCAACCAGTCAGATGGATAAATTCCAGGGAAAAGACAATAGTGAAATATATGAAACCCATAGCGAAATAATGATACCCAGTGATACGGATGGTATCCAGTGGCTGAGAATACGAAACAAGTGATTCATAAGAAATATACAACACACCTAGCAAGTCTCAACTCTCCCCTATACTTCCAACATCTACTGGACTAACAAACGTACGTCACAACCGTCAAATTATACAGACGTAGCAGCCGTCTCCTACGACTGACGTCAACGGCTTCGCTGAGGTCACGGGCACGTGGTGATTTGCCCAAGTCACGTAAAGCTGCCGCGTTTGTTTAACCTCAGCATCCTACCATCGGTCAAAGGATCCTTGAGTCATCCTAATGCGGAAATCGTGATTTCCGCATTCTTAATTATCTATTATATTCGGTTATAATTTAATTTTAAGCATATGTAATAATTTACACTTGTTACCTCTCGTGTATCTGTCGTCATCACAATTCGTAACTCATCTCATTTCTACTCATCTCTTACATTTACTATTTTCTTTATGATAATCGCTTCTGAATTCGATATTGAATTGATGAATCGACTGATAAGTTCTTGAGTCTATGATGTCAGAACTGTTGTCGAACTGCCGTAAGATACCAACATGAACACTTATTGAGCCCCGAAAGTTCGCTGTCATTTATTAGACATGGATCACAGGGAATTAGATGGTTCATATGTTTTGATAGAGATAAACTGATATGCTGCTAGTGAGAGACTTAAATTCATTGGCTGCATTTACTCAACAGTCAATGGCCTGATTTAAGGTCAAGTCGTGGGGTAAAATAGAAGCTCTTTCTTTCCTTTTAATTTTTTACCCTCTACCGTACCATTTCCTTAGTCTCTACTGTACCATTTCTTTACCCACTACTGTACCATTTCTTTACCTTCTACCGTACCATTTCTTTACCTTCTATAGTACTATTTCTTTACCCTCTACCGTTATACCATTTCTTTAGCCTCTACCATACCACTTCCTTTGCCTCTACCGTACCCTTTCCATAGCCTCTACCGTGCCATTTCCATAGCCTCTACCGTACCATTTCTCTAGCCTTTACCATACCATTTCTCTAGCCTCTACCGTATCATTTCCTTACCCTATACCGCACCATTTCTTTACCTATACCGTACCATTTTTTACCATATACCGTACCATTTCTCTAGTCTCTACCGTACCATATCTCTAGCCTCTACCATACCATTCCTTAACCCACTACCGTACCATTTCTCTAGCCTCTAACATACCATTTCTTAACCCACTACCGTACCATTTCTCTAGCCTCTAACATACCATTTCTTAACCCACTACCNGAGCAACAGAGCGAGCAGAGCAACAGAACGAGCAGAGCAACAGAGCGAGCAGAGCAACAGAGCGAGCAGAGCAACAGAGCGAGCAGAGAAACAGAGCGAACAGAGCAACATAGCGAGCAAAGCAACAGAGCGAGCAGAGAAACAGAGCGAACAGAGCAACATAGCGAGCAAAGCAACAGAGCGAGCAGAGCAACAAAACGAGCAAAGCAACAGAGCGAGCAGAGCAACATAGCGAGCAGAGCAAGAGAATATGCTCAGAATATGAGCCTGTTCAACAGCAAAATAAGCTAAATCTGTAATGTCAACAGAATAGGCAGATGAACGATGCCGGCAATGCAACACAGTCTGAGTTGCTGCAAAGCATTCGGAGGAGCCGTCTGCAGAGCAGCAGTCGTAACGGCCGTAATTTTCGTTGTTTTTGGCAACGCTAACATGCAATTTACGCGCCAGCCTCTAAAGCAGTTGTTCTGTCCTGAACTGTTCCTTCTGGCGACGTAGCGCACCACACTAGCGCCAGGTCTTGTAGTGGATTAAGGGTATGTGGAGTTACATCCAGACGATTCTATGCATTCTCAAGTCCTGATAAGTGATGCTCAGCTAATGAGATGGATGATATCCAGTGATATGGATGATACACAGTGAGATTGTTGATAAACAAATAGATAGATGATAAACAATTAAATGGATGATAAACAATTAAATGGATGATAACCAATCAGAGGGACGATAACAAGGCTTATGAGTAATACCAAGTGAAATGATGATACCCCCTAAGATGGATAATTGCAAGTCAGAAGGATGATAATTCAGATACGTAGTTGATTACAAGTCATATGGATGACTATAAATTGGATAGATGACAACCAGTCATGATTGATAAATTCCAGAGAAAATACGATAGTGAAATGTATACCCAGCGAAATAATGATACCGCAGTGCTACAGATGATATCCAGTGTCTGAGAATATGAACCAAGTAATTCGTAACAAATATACAGAACATCTAGCAAGTCTCAACTCTCCCCTACACTTCCAACAACTACTGGACTAACAAACGTACGTCACAACCGTCAAATTATACAGACGTAGCAGCCGTCTCCTACGACTGACGTCAACGGCTGCACTGAGGTCACGGCCTAGCAAGTCTCAACTCTCCCCTATACTTCCAACATCTACTGGACTAACAAACGTACGTCACAATTTTGATCAAAAGGCCAGTCTAGTCAAGAAAAATACAAGATTTGGCGACAGGCCTATCCAGGCCTATTCTTCAATGCCGAAGATACTATACTATACCATGCTAAGGATAATGTCTTTCTCTTACAAACTTCCATATATTTCTCCCTGACCAAAACAAGTGATATGACATGCACTATTTCGACAAAGAGCTTTTACGTGCATCAAATTAAAGTATCAAGATGAGAATGCTCAAGTTGCAGTGCATGATACAGCAGCCAAGAGACAAGAGACTGCACTCTCTGAAAAATCAAGCTAATCAATGCTTGGCCACGAGTGTCGGACACAGCTTCCTACACGCAACTCACTGCTCCAATTTTGCTGTGCTTAACCGTCCGGCCTCCTCGCCGATTCTGACTAGAAAATTTTTGCAAATAGCTGGGCTCGAACACTCAATCGACAATTCTACGGACAAGCCTGCGAACTCGCCTGCGGACTCGCGCAACTGGGACATTCATAATTCCTCCAATACTTAAGGGGACCGGCTACCCTCCGGAAAAACTTCTTTACCGTACCATTTCTTTACCCTCTACCGTACCATTTCTTTACCCTCTACCGTACCATTTCTTTACCTTCTACCGTACCACTGCTTCAGCCTCTACTGTGTACCATTTATTTACCCTCTACCGTACTATCATTTTCTAATGGTTAAAGTTGATGGCTCTTTGTAAAACGCCATAAAGCACTCCTCGGATTATCTGACCACGAAAATTTATCCAACGATCGTTGTTTCGAAGTAATTATACAATCATTGTTAATGCTTGTCATGCCCACCAAAATGCAGGTAGTTTTTTTATGTTGATGTGAAGTTTTCATTGCCTTCATCCTCACAGTTTGCACTGGAGATATGGTATCCCGGAAGCTTTGAAAACCTCATAAGAAATAATAAATTGGATATGCAAGCATACAACAAAGACATTGTTGCATGTCAACTACAACAACTAAGTTAGCGACCTCTTTAAATGTACATATGTATCAATTAAGGAATTTTTGAGTTGTAAAACCAGTATGAATGTATAAGCTGAATGATTACCGAATAAGAACAAGAGTCTGAATTATAGGAGGCTAGCAGCTGGCCATAGATGAGCCGACCATAACGTGGTGTAGGAGAGAGGCTAGTGAGAGCCATGGATGAGTACCCGCGCAGCGTTGAAATCTCCTTAAAAATTGTAACATCACCTATTGGGTTTTTGATATAAACTTTTGGGTTTTGATATCAACGTTGTATCAACGCTTGAGTTTGATAGCATTTCTTGAGTTTGATAACAACTCTTGAGTTTGATAAGAACTCTTGAGTTTGATAACAACTCTTGAGTTTGATAACAACTCTTGAGTTTGATAACAACTATTGAGTTTGATAACAACTCATGAGTTTGATAAAAACTATTGAGTTTTTGAGTTTGATAACAATTTTTGACTTTGATACCAATTCTTGAGTTTGATAACAAAGCTTGAGTTTGATAACAACTTCTGAGTTTGATAACAGCTCTTGAGTTTGATAACAACTTTTGAGTTTGCTAACAACTCTTGAGTTTGATAACAACTCTAGAGTTTGATAACAACTTTTGAGTTCGATAACAACTCTTGAGTTAGTTCGATAACACCTGTTGAGTTTTTGAGTTTGATAACAACTTTTGACTTTGATAACAACTTTTGAGTTTGGAAACAAATTTTTAGTTTGATGGAAGCTTTTGTATTTGATGATAACTTGTAAATTTTGTAATGTGATAGCAACGTCTATATATTTGATTACGACCTGTAAGGCTGTAAGCTTGATAACATCTTGAAGGCTACACGATAATGTCCTAGTAACAGTTATGGGGGAATGAAGTGACCAATACGGTGTTATGTATATGCAAACTAGCCAATTTTTAAAACAATTTTTATAAATATAGCTATTTTTAAGATTTATGTGCCAGCATTATCTCATCCACAATTCTACTGGTTGCATTATATGAGTTGGCCGCTAATGTTTCATTATAATGATAGACCATTTGTAGGTAACCGCATTGCTTACCAACTGTCACGTTAAGATTTGTAAGTAATGGAGGTGCGCCTTTTGAAAGGTGATATAGGTAATGGAGGTGCGCGTTATGAAAGGTAATGTAGGTAATGGAGGTGCGCGTTATGAAAGGTAATGTAGGTAATGGAGGGGCGCGTTATGGAAGGTAATGGAGGTAATGGAGGTGCGCGTTATGAAAGGTAATGTAGGTAATGGAGGTGCGCCTTATGAAAGGTAATGTAAGTAATGTAGGTGCGCGTTAAGAAAGGTAATGTAGGTTATAGAGCTGCGCGTTATGAAAGGTAATATAGGTAATGGANCTTGAAAGGCCGTCAATGATTGGCTGATGAACTTACGATCTCTTAACTTTTTTTTTAAAGTATGGCCGCAGAGCCTAACTGTTCTTGTCGTAAACAGCAGCTGCGCTCAACAGGTCACTGCGCTAATTGAGCCTAACTGCTGTGACGGTGTCGGGTGTTGACAGTTAGTCTTGTTGACAGTTGTGTGGCAAGGAATGTGTGAGCGTATTGACAGTCGTTTATCAACTGTCAACTCATTAACGGTTAAGAATTTCCGCGTGCTGTTGGCAGGGAGCGGTTATGTCAACATCGAGTTTGAAAATTGTGAAGATTTTCTCCATTCTATTGTTATATTGGCGAAATTAAAAATATTTAGCTATTCAATAAAGTATCGTTCAATAATAAACGCGCGTACAACGCTACTAATTTCTTCAATCACTTATTATTTAACATCCAAAATTGTTAAATACTTTTTACCTCCATTATTGAAATATTCATATACTATCAATAAGTGCGTCCTTCATCTTTAAACCCTGCATATATTACATGGGTTTCCGTCATTTATTTTACACTATTCATAAATCATCATAAGAACGTAGAGGCCAAGGCCACGATGACGTCATCACAGGGGAACACAGCTACAGTGATGAGGGAAGAAGCGGCCTTCAGTGCCTCCTGTGTGTACAGTCACAGGCTGTGTGTACAGTCACCGGCTGTGTGTACAGTCACAGGCTGTGTGTACAGTCACCGTCTGTGTGTACAGTCACAGGCTAAGTGCACAGTGTACACTGCACAGTGTACAGTCACCGGCGTCTCCGGCATTGTTTGGTAAAGGCATTATACTGTATAGTATAATGCCTATTTACTATAGGCCTATTTATATATAATAAAAATAATATATAGGCCTATTTATATATAATGCCTATTTACTATAGTTAAAGGCATTGCACTGTACTGTAGTCAGTATACATACTGGGCTATTACATGTACCGTTGTACATCAATTGACAGCTTCGAGAGAGAGACAGCTACGAAAAATTAGTGCCCTTAACTAAAAACTTCTTAACTTCGTTTGAATAACTTGTTCTTCTTACAGGGTTTTCTATAAATTGACCTGTGCAACCTTGCTAAGATAAGAATTTCACATTAATCTACGTATATATGTATATTGTTAATTGATTTATGCTGCGAGATGTCGTATGTAAAATTGTTAATTATTGTTACGTGTTTCGAAGTTCATGACTACTCCCCACGGACGTTAACTTAGGATTTTGTAGTAATAATTCATTTATAAGATGAAAATAATTGTATTCAATGAATCTTGCAGCCCGACAAGTTACGTGAGACGAGGGTGATTGGGAAGTGTGTAGTAGGCTAGAATCTGGACATTTTTTGTATAAAGAATTTTCACTGTTCAGTCCAGTAAAAGGTGGTAAAGGGAACAGTGAAAGAATTTTCACTGTTCAGTCCAGTAAAAGGTGATAAAGAGAACAGTGAAAGAATGAACAGCGAAAGAATTTTCACTGTCCCTTTACCACCTTTTACTGGACTGAACTTCTTCTGAACTGAATTTTGTTTTCAGAATTTACAACAATTTTCTTTGCAGAATTCAGAATTCAGAAGAATTTTCACTGTTCCCTTTACCACCTTTTATTGGAATGAACTTCTTCTGAACTGAATTTTGTGAACTGACGATGGAGCTGGACTCGCAAAACGTTTTCTCTTATAAAGATATGGTGAATTCTTGTGCTATTGTTTTTGCTTTTGAATTCCTGGTTAACTTGTGATTTAAGCAAACAAGTGATTTTAATACTTATTACAAACAAAACAANCTTTCTATGGTATCGCACGGCACAAAATATGAATAATATTCTCATTAATGTTAAATTTTACAATGTTAGTAATTATCATTAGGTTATATGAATTTGATAAATATTATACGTAATATACGCATAAGATACTCATATATATAAGGTGCTTATCAGCCTGGGCAGGTAGAGGTACTTACTTGGAGTAGGTAGTGAGGATGGTGGAGGTGATGAAGGTTGTGACCGTCATCACCAACATGTTCTCTGTATTATAGGTCATATGTAGTGTATATCTAGTAACTATCTCTGTAATATGTTAATTATTATCTGTAAATGACAATATCAATCTTAGCAATATTCATCATCTGAAACTCACATGTCGAATATGCCCTATTATCCCTTGCCTGCATCACCCATTTTTATCACTTATCAATGTACTATCCCTCAATTTTTAGAAATAATTACATTTTTCTTAACTACCATTTATCAAAACCTTATTATATGCTCGAATACATCTTAGTTGCCCGAAACAATCTATCCCAAAATGTACATGACTGTATGTATAAGTCCGCTACTTTGCTCAGGCTAAAGTACCTTTCCTACGTTTTTCTCTTACTCACTACTTCCCTACTTCTCTTCTTATTTACTACTTCCCTATCTCGCTTCTTGGTTATTGCTTCCCTACTTCGCTTTCTATTCACTACTTCCCTACCTGGCGTCCCACTTTACTGATTTTAACATGACTTTATTGCCTCCTTAAAAAATATATTAATTATTTTTATAATTTTGAGCTGAATTTTTTTCATTTAATTACCTATTTAACTCCCGAACAATTAATTTCGCCATTATAATAAAATAATTTTTTCTTGGCAAATCGCATGATTACAAATTTCTCACTTGCCTCCTTAATAAATATATTAATTATTTTAACAATTTTAAACTGATTTTTTTTCATTTAACCACCTATTTAACTCCCGAACAATTAATTTGGCCACTATAATAAAAAATAATTTTTTCTTGGCAAATCACAAGATTAAAAATTTCCCACGCATGATCACAAATATTGTTCCCCCTGAACGTATCACGTACAGCCACATTTTTGCCCCTAAGCTTCCCTTTGATGTCTCGGGAAGCCGAAGTTACGAGGGATTGGAGGCACATCGGTAGGCCTGTCCATTGAGAACAGGTGCGCCCATGGTTGAAATAATACATTTCAACCGTGTATACATTTCATACATTTCAAATAAGTATTAATTCAACCATGGGTGCGCCTACCGACAATACAACAAACACGTCATGCTCGTTTCGCTAAAAGGTATATTAGAATAAAATTACAGTATCAGGAAATAATATCTTAATGTAGATAATTAAAAATAAAAATTAGCATTCGCTGGGGTTGAGATAATGGAAATGCTTTACTCAACCCGTTAGGCCGACTATTGTAAATATGCAACAATTAACACAAATCGATAACTCCAGACCAGTAGGTTCCTGCAGGTAGGTTACAGTGGGAACCAGTAGGTTCCTGCTGATTGCCCAGCACTACAAGCAAGAAACAAAAAACTCTCAATGTTTATTGCAGTGTTGAAGTAGTTTTTGCTATTGTTTCAAAGGCTTCACAGTCTTGCTGAAGAACCAGCAAAACTTGAGCGCACAAACATAATAAATTATCTTATTTCGATGTTGTATTCTCGCATAAAGTTGTATAATATTAATTAAATAAAACCAAAACAAAGAATGTATCCAAAATTCACAAGGAAGCAAATTCTTGGAACACAGCCGAAAGTCCCGACTATTGGGCAGACACTCCACCACCTCTCCCGCCGCTGCCGCCCAACCGAATGAGTCTGGCACCGACTACCACTTCGTTAAGTACAAACCATCATAACTTCTCTCATTTTTATTACTATCCTTCAAACTCTAAAGGGATCAATTCTGCAAATAATATACAAGAATTTACGACACACTTGCATAAATAATTTTACACAAAAAGGTTATTATTAAACGACAAATTTTGCGTGTCAATTTATAGACACAGCCTATACACTCTACTGCCGACAGTGCCGAGACAGTACATGATGTACAAGTGCACTAAAATTGCAACCGGTTCGCTCTTGAAGTTTCGAAAAAAATGCATTGGTGCAAAGCATGCATTCTGAGCCGCATCTCTCAAGGCCAGACGACTGGCCAGGATTGGTATTCACCTTTGTTCGCGATATTCTTCATGCTCTATAAAATTGGGCACAGTTGGCCGATTTAGAAATGCGCTTGTCTGCACGTCGGGACATTCTTTGTTGCCATGCGCGTTGTGGAATAAAAATAATGTCATCACTACTAAAAAATTAAAAATTATTTTACTACATAATAAATCATCTTAATTTGTATTTATTTCTATACATTTACAGTTAGAGTGGCATGAGAACAGCGTTTACTGTTCGCGCCTTTCACAGGCGTAAGCAGGGAATATCCAGACGAGCAGACTAGCGGCCTTTCACAGGCGCAATGAGCCTGTGAAAGGTACAACTATTATTGCTTACCAGCTGCAATAAAAATAATAAACCGTATCACATTTATTGTCTGCCGCCAGTGCCGTAATAATCGCCACCATGATACCACCGCAATTTATTTCCCGCCCTGAAGAACCTAATGCAAGGAAATTACAAAATTTTAAATTCAGAATGATTTTCATTGAAAGTCTTCGGTTCAAGCTTCCAGAACTGGTCCAGTAGAAACTAGTATGACATTTTCAAAATCGCACTGGAAAAGAAATGCAAGGTGAACGAAATTTTCCTCGGAGCTATGGACGTGTGTTTAACTTAAACGATTATAATCAATATATTTGTAGCGGTGCAAGGCTTGAGCGAGGTCGTACATGAACTGAATAAATACACGGTCCAGCTGACACTTGAAGAGCCGTTATGATCACGTATATACAGCGAGGGGAAAAACAGTTTAGTATATAAGTGCTCGCAATGACTGATAAATTTTAAATTATTGATATTATGATAATAATATATTCCAATTGCAGATTAAGGATAAGGTCTTTCTATTACAAACCTTCATATATTTCTCCCGGACCAAAACAAGTGACAATATTTCTCCCGGACTTTTACATGCATCATGCATGTATCAAATTTAAGTATCAAGATGAGAATGCTCGAGTTGCAGTGCATGATTAAGCAGCCAAGAGATAAGAGAGCGCAGCCTCTGAAAAATCAAGCTGATTAATGCATGGCCACGAGTGTCGGAGTCAGCTTCCTGCTAACATTAAATCTCCATTGTCTCCAAAATTTAAAACAATATTTCTCATGCAACTTAAATGCGAATAATTTTTATCTAATGAATATTATACTTCTAATTTCGAAAAATACATCCATGCGTGATAAAAGATTACAGAAGAACGACAAAGCGTGTCAAATGTCATTTAAAAAATAGTATAAATTTGTTTGAAATATTGCATAAATGGTATTAGTTATAATAACAATGGTTTCAACGTTTATTAGGCGGTAGACCTGCCGCCCATTCTTAACATCGCGAACATTCACAGTTTGTTGCGGTCTCGAACACGCAACTCATTGCTCCAATTTTGCTCTGTCTAACCGCCAGGCCTCCTCGCCGATTCTGACCAGACAAATTTCGCCCAGAGCTAGGCTCGAACCCGAACCTCTCAGCTCCAATCTTGGTACTTTGAACTGTAACAACAGGGACATCCTGCCCTAAACATACGTGTTCTGAGCAGGGTGGCCACGTGCTTACAGTTCAGAGTACCATGATTGGCGCAGAGAGGCGCGGGTTCGATCCCAGCTCTGTGCGCCAGTTTCTGGTCAGAATCGGCGAGGAGGCCGGGCGGTTAAGCACAGCAGCATTGTAGCAGTGAGTTGCGAGTTCGAGACCGCAACAAGCTGTGAATGTTCGCGATGTTATGAATGGGCGGCATTTCTACGGCCTACTAAACGCTGAAACCGCTATTATTCTTATTATTAATATAGCATGGCAAAAAAGAAAAGTAGATGATAGGCATGCGTACTGCTATGTCAACTTGTATAATCAGAACCGGGTTCATTATTTGAATTTAATCAACAATCATACATACATATTTCTATTAATGCGGTCTTTTATTTAATTCAGACTTTTATTTAATATGCAAATTGTTGCTGTGCCTGACTTCTGCTCTGGTATTACTTTTAGTACCAACCATATTTTTTTTCTGTCGGTAGACGTCTTACGAAACCTGACGGGTTTAAATAATTGCTGCGAAACCTAATTTTTAGGTATATGAAACGAAACCATCGATTCTATTGCAAAGCTCCGCGAAATCATATATTTTCCGGTGTTTAGCAGAAAACTGTTTACGTGCATCCGATCTGTGCGTATTTGGTCTCTCTATTTTATAAAACTCCCAGTATTTCTCTATTTTTATGTCGAAATAATGAAGGTTAAGATCAAAAAGTGGACTGGAGTTGGAACCTGGAGCTACAAAGTCGATTACGATAATTGCGGAATTTGCAGGCAACCGTTTCATGGGTAAGTAAATGTAAAAGTAGGAATAATACCAGTGTGACTGAAAAATTTACTTCGTGCGAATCTTCTAACTTCAGGCTAACAAGCAAGTGATTAATAGTGATTACCGACAGTCTGATGTTAAAGTAGCGTTTAACTTAACAATTGTAGATATATATGATTCATCACAGATATTATTTATTTTTAGTTGAAATATTTTTTATGTTACTTTGCCTGTTTGTCATTTATTCATTCTTGTTGAATTGAGGTTTTAATCTACTTTCAAATTTAGTTGCACCAAACGATTATATTGATACTTTTTAGTAATATTGTTTCATTTTTATTACTAATGATGGAGCTGGTTGCCTGATCAATTTTGACAAATATGCAATAACTAAGGTAAATTTTTTAGCCATATAGCCTATTAGCTAAACCTAATTTTTTTGTTATGTTGTATTTGATTATAGGAGTTTAACCAATTTGGAATATTGGGCAGAAATTTCCTAAAACTTTGGGTAAATGATTGTTTTACAGGTGGTTTCGAAAATTACAGGTGAAAATAGTTTTTTTTATAAATTTTTTCCATGTAGCCCTGAAGAAATTTGGAAAATGGAAAGGGCCATAGTCTAGAAAAGGTGAAATTGGCTGGATTCAGGCTGTTTTTGTCTTAGTCTAATTTACAGATGGTTTCTTCTCAATTATTGAGTTAGGCAAAAAGCTTACATTTTATCCAAAACTGAAAAATTAGCTAGACAGAAGTTTCTTGCAAATGTAACTGACAATAATGCTTTTGCTTGCAAACAGTTTTATCCATTTCTATGGCCCATTACCTAATTTCTTCAACAAAAATTCAAGAAAATAGCGCATTTCTGCCAAGTGCCATTATGCTAAAAGTGAGCCATTATAGAAAATCAGGCAAAAGTTACCCATGAATTAGACAAACACGTCTATGACCATGGCTGTTTTTTCATTTTGTTATTTTCACCTGTTTTAATAACCCTCACCTAATTTCTTCTATTTAAAAAAGAAAAATAACTCATTTTTACCTGTGATTTTCAAAATCTCTTGCAAAATAAAAGTTTTTACAAGTAATTTTTTGAAAATTCTCTCCAATATTCCAGAGTGGAAATAGAGTAAATTATTCAGGATCTTAGCCCACACATCAGCATCAAAATCTACATCTCCATGACACTTAGGAAGATGTAATTTTTTGGGAGATTTTGGCTGAAGCCAAAGACTGTGCACTGCAGGCTGAAATTCAAGATTGGTATTAAATTAACCATAACACGGAGCATATTGGGCACAACAATCACAGTCTGCAGAGGATGACATCATAATTTCACAACCATTTAGAGTCTGGAGAGGATGTCATCACAATCTCACAACCATTCTGAGTCAGGAGAGGATGACATCACAATCTCACAACCATTCAGAGTCTGGAGAGGATGACATCACAATCTTACCAACCAATCACAGTCTGGAGATTGACATGCATCCACCCAAAAATGACAAAAGCTCTATATACCGTACTACCCTAGAATTCCAACCTGCTGCACAGTTTGCGCAATACTATCATATTCTGGCAAATGGGATAGAAGCCACCAGTGAATGAGATGGAAAGGCCCAAGCTTCTGGTTTATTTCACTCATTTTTATGGCCCTTGCTTTTTCCTTAATTCTTCACAAAAATAGGGTATTTTTCTGCTTATTTCAGAGCCAAATATAGGTGACCATAACTATACTGTATAACTAAACACTTGCAGAGAGAAAATTGGATAGAAAGAAATTTCTAACATTTTTTATGTTGCCTCTAAATAGATTTACTTGCTCTAAAGTTCAAGGCATAAAAGCTCTCAAACTAAGCTAGAAAACTAAGTAGAAAAAAGACTAAGAATGAATAATTTTTTAAATGGAGCCACTTATTTGATTTATTTGCACAAAAATTTTAATTACAGAATTTCTCTAAGCTACAAAATAGGGCAAAGGCAACCATACATAAATGATCCAGAACTGACTGTGTTCATGCAAGATGAAAAAAAAATCCTGACTTTTACCTAAAATTTTACAGCTTCACAATCCTTTATTTGATAAACTTAAAATCATGTAGCTCAGTTGTGTATACCGTTATCAAAAATTAGATTGCAGTTCATTCGTCTAGCAGAAATCTCTTTGCTCTAGAAATCTTTAGTCACAGCTTGGAAAGAAGTTATGTTCCCTTCCTGTGCCCATTGATACTTCCACCCATCTATGCAGCCATTGTCCAATTTCCATCATTAAAATTAAAGCAAATATATTTTAATTCCCATTTTTTATGGGGGAACTTCTCATGGTGCCACAATTTTTACCCATAATTTTCAAGAGAATCTGTTTGATATTATATAGTTTGGAAAGCTATGAAAACTTATTTGGCCAACTCTCCATTTGTAAAGAAACATGTTTAACAAATTATCAGAATCAGTTGTCTCATTTTCCACTTGTAAATATAGTTAAATCTTCAAATTATATAATCTGGACGTATTTACAGTTGCTGCCCATACTGCAAGTGGCCAGGAGAGACGTGTCCTGTGGTGTGGGGTCAGTGCACTCACTGCTTTCATATCCACTGCATGGCAAAGTGGTTGAAGGCACAGGAGCCACGTGAGCAGTGCCCTCTCTGCAGGCAGAAGTGGAGGTAATTTCATTTAATTATAAAATTATACACTTTTTCACTTTGAATTCAATTTATTCTTGTTTTCACAGTCTCTGTTTCATGTCTGGATGTCTGAATAGTAATTCAATCCTTGATTTTTGTAGATAATTTTGACAGTTGGCAAGCAAGAAAATCCAACTAGGCTAAATAGAAATGTAATTATTTCTCTTGATTTGAGCTCCTAGATGAAGGAAAACTCAGTAAGGTTGTCTTTTCTTGTGTTCTTACAAGTCCTTCTTACAGTTTTTGCTCTGTTGCTAAACAGTCTTTGACTTGTTTAAATTTTAAAGATTACAACAGCTATAAAATATTTGGTCTCCCATGACAAAGCTCATGCCTCAATTCTGCCTCTTCTAAAAAAAAGGTGGGGCTTTCATATAATACTGGTAGTTTAGCAGTCATCTGGTGCTCATGGTGCAAAATGCATGTGACATGGGATGACAATTAAGTATAAAAATTTTCATTCATGCTTACAACAAAAGATTTATTCATTTTTAGTGCATTTTCTCATTTATGAAAAAAATGCACTATTGTGCTCACCATATCTGTCTGTCCGTCCGTCCGTCCGTGACTTCATGTTTTCGTCGACAAGAAGATGCAATCTCTCACTCACTGCAGTGAGCACTGAGTTATATTTTTTTATTAGGATTGCTTGCATTAAATAACTAATTTAAGTACACAGAAAAAATACACACAGAAAAAATACATCTTAGAATATCAATATAATGGCAATGGTGCCTGTTGCTACTGGGAACAACTATTGCAAAAATGAATCTACTAAATAAATTTTCATCAAGAAAATGTATTGCATTCCCCCTAATGCATTAATATTTTCTATCAACAAATAGTTGCAATACTATATACTACTAGCATAATAATAGCAGTGCCATTGACTCATTAAGACATTAACAAAAACTGCCATTGATATTTTTATATAGTCATAGTTGTTCCTGTGTTTCAGACCTGCAGGCAATGTAATTGTTAAGTCAATTTCAATTCTTCCCATTACAAAATTCTCTCAAAATTTCATATTTTCTCCTCAGATACGCCTGAAGATTTTACAACCGATAAATCTGGCAAGATTGTGTTCAGTTTTTGTCAGAAATCTCTACAAGAAATTGAGAACACAAATTGGAACTAATTTAAACTCCACACTAATTGCAACCACATATTTCTGCTAAAAATTATTTCGTTATTCATTAGATTCAAGTCGGATTTCATAAGCAAATAGTTAAGTTTTCATTTCTAAAACTAAAAAAAAAAAACTTGATGCCCTCTAGTTATCTCCTTATCAACTTCTACACTTAAAAAAAACACATTTTATTTCATTCATTAAGGGAAATTTTCAAACATGAATGTCAGTAAAATGGACATGAATCACAGCCGTCATGGCAATCAAAGAACAAGTTCGGGCTCCCATGACGATCATCACAAAAATAATGAACGTGGTGATAAGGAGAGGAGGTCATCTCATTACGAAGAGAAGAAGTCATCTTATGATGAAGAGAAGAAGTCATCTTACGATGAAGAGAGGAGGTCATCTTATGATGAAGCAAGGAGGTCATCTTATTATGAAGAGAAGAGGTCATCTTATGATGTAGAGAAGAGGTCATCTTATGATGAAACAAGGAGGTCATCTTATTATGAAGAGAAGAAGTCATCTTATTATGAAGAGAAAAAGTCATCTTATGATGAAGAGAAGAGGTCATTTCACAGTGAGAAGAGCAAGAGAACAGCGTCATGGAAGGAGAAAAGATCATTTGATGATGAAGAACGCCGGAGAAGACGACATTCCAGCTCCAGTGAAGGTTCCAGTTCTCCATTAAAAACAAAACATCGTAGCAAACGCAGCAGACGTGACAAATATCGGGACACACGCGAGACTGCCAACAGTGATACGCAAGACAGATGTAGCCATAAAGATAATAATGATTATGAAAGACGTTCTCATGTTATGCATGGATCAACAAGTGAGCAAGGTAAATATTATTCTAACAATAAATCAGATTCTGAAGAAGTTGATTCAGAAGAAGAGGTCATGTTTGAGTGGGAGAACCACAAGTGGGAGTTGAATCAAATGTTCTTTAAGGATAATGACGTCATACAGCGTGGCAGTGAACAGTACCAAGACTTCTTCAAGTTCCTCAAGAAATACCAAACTCTAAAGAAGCAGAAAAAACTCAAAAGAATTCTGGATAAAAATATCAACAAAGAAAAACCTCGCGGTGACAAGACTGCTAAGTTGACTGAAAAGTTTGAATTACCAACAAGATTTGATAACAAATATTTAGTAAATTTTGGCTTCAAAGACGTAACTGTTGACTCTCTAATTCGACGTTTGCCTCCGCGGGATTTGGAAGACAAGAAGAAACGACTTTCTAGGAAGAGAATCGAAGAGTTTATCACGATAATACTTCTTTATCTCAACTTCAACCAAAAAAAGAGCTTCGAGAAGTTGCAAAAGCTGCGCAAGTGTCAAAAAGAACTTCCGATAGCAGGATACAGAGACGCCATCTTGCAGACCGTGGCAGACAACAGCATCGTCATCGTTGCTGGGGACACAGGCTGTGGCAAGTCCACTCAGGTAAAGATATTTTTACAAAGCTTATTTGCAACTTTTTCTATGAATTTTTAATTTTTACAATTCCTAAAACTCCAATTATTTGTTAAATAGATTGTTAGCACTCTGTATGATGGGTTTGTATCACGGAGCTAAGAGCCACAAAAAGTGGGTGTATACCGTATTAATTGAAAAGTAAACTACTGTAAATAATTGAGGTAGCGAGCCGATTTTGAAATTTCTATGGCGTCCAAGGAGGGCGTAGAGAACACGTATAATATTTTCTTCTTTACTGCTCATATTCAGTTTCTTATAGAATTCCATTCTCACAAAACTTGTCTCCAACTCATAATCTTAAACACTGCCATAATCGTAAAAAAATCCGTAATGTTAATATGCCAACTGACTGAATCACCATCAACAAAACAACACATGAGTGCAAATGACTGGGTCTATTGGTTGCACATTGCAACATGATAGGAAATAAAAACATATATCACAGGCATGAAGTTTTAGTAATTTGGCGGCGTGATCAAGAAATAAGCAAATACCTGATTAAAACAAATTTACATATAACATCTGCTGCTTTTGACCTTGCAGGATAACCCTGCCATGTCACAGAGCCTTATAACTAATTGCTTAGCTTTTTTTAACATTATTGTAAACTATCTATTACCACTTATAAAAATCATGTCACGGTGTTAAAAGGTTCCTTGTAGGTACGTACTAATCGTAAAATAATTATTCCCTATCATTCAGTTTATCCAGTGCAGTAAACCTGTCTCTCATCAAACCTACAAAAAAAAATCTTTAACTACCCGTAATATTTGACGGCAATATAGGACGTTGCATGTGTGTGTTGTACCGGAAAACTGTAAAGAAATAACTACGTGTGATGTGAATGCCATAATTGGTGATGCAGGTGCCCCAGTACCTGATGCAGGCAGGGTACAGCTGTAACATGTGATGCAGGTGCCCCAGTACCTGATGCAGGCAGGGTACAGCAGGGTGGCGTGTACACAGCCCCGACGTATCGCCTGCATCGCGCTCTGTAAGCGCGTGTCGCACGAGACGCTCAACGAGCACGGCGCGCAGGTCGGCTTCCAGATCAGGTGGGACCACGTGTTTGTATTGTAATTATTTACTATGTTAGTCAATAGTGCAATTATTTACTTGGTAAGTCAATGGTTAGGTGGAGGAATGAGGGAAATATACTTAAGGTAAATATATTTACCTCATATATAAATATGTACCTGATGGCAGCAGGGTACATATGTAAGTCAATGTTAGATGGAGGCATTTACCTCGTATATAAATATGTAGTGCAATTATTAAGTTGTAAGTCAATGGTAGGTGGAGGAATGAGGGAAATATACTTAAAGTAAATAGATTTACCTCGTATATAAATATGTAGTGCAATTATCTAGTTGCTAAGTCAATGGCAGGTGGAGGAATGAAATAAATATATATAATGCTAGTAAGAGATGTAGCTTGCAAGTTTGTCTCAACTGTGACCCATGTTATCAGCGTGGACCAATATTTTTTGTAGTGTGATGCAAGTATTTTACTTATTAAGCAACATCTTGCTATGCCATTTCATGGTAATAGAGATACTTGCAGGTTATCATCTATGTTTAAATTAATTATTTAAACCAATGATTACCGAATATGATATGCTTGGTAGAAGCTTCTTTCTCTGTGTTTCTGAAGAATTCAAATTCGCTGTGAGTTCTAATTCAAGAAATTGCAGATCTCAAATTAACATTCAAAATATATTAAATTTTTTGCATCAAAACGTAATTTTTCTTTCATCGAAATGATTTTCCTAAGGCTGTATTACTTTTAATTTCTTTTTTTACTATATAGACCTAGAATGTATTTTTTATCTTTTTTATATTTAAGGTTCGAGCGGCGCACGTCAGACCGCACGAAGATCGTGTTCCTGACGGAGGGCCTGCTCCTACGTCAGGTGAACTCTGATGCCGCCCTCGCTGCCTACGACGTCATCATTCTAGACGAGATCCACGAACGTCACCTACACACGGACTTCCTGCTGGGGGTGGTGAAATGTTTACTCCTGCAGCGCAGCAGTCTTAAGATAATCCTAATGTCGGCTACCATCAACCTAGACCTCTTCAGTAAATACTTCCTCGGTAAAGCCCCTGTGATCCAAGTGCCTGGTAGACTATACCCTATCCAGCTCCAGTACTTCCCTATCCCCATGCTGGAAATGACCACAAAATCGGATAAACTGAACCCAGCTCCATACGTTCGGGTACTTCAACTCATTGACAACAAATACCCGGAAGACGAAAGAGGAGACGTGTTGATTTTTCTCAGTGGATTCAGCGAGATCAGCACGGTCGTGGAGGCAGCGAAACTTTACGCCCAACAGACCAAACGTTGGATCGTAATGCCCCTACACTCAAACTTATCCGTGGCAGACCAGGAACGTGTCTTTGACGTGCCTCCTGAAGGTGTCCGCAAGTGTGTCGTGTCCACAAACATCGCTGAGACGTCGGTTACCATCGATGGAGTTCGGTTCGTGGTTGACTCCGGCAAGGTTAAGGAAATGAGTTACGACGCTGCGTGTAAAATGCAGAGACTTAAGGAGTTCTGGGTCAGCCAAGCCTCCGCGGAGCAGCGCAAAGGGCGAGCTGGACGAACAGGCAAGTTCTGCGCTCGTAACTTTTATGTTGCTTGTAAAATATCTCTAGATTTATATTAAATAATCAACAAATTAATGCCGTTAAATATTACAGTTACTGCTTTAATATGACAGTAATATTTTAATAATTATAGCATTGAGAGACCGAACCTAACGGACGAACAGGCAAGTTCTGAGTTTTGGACTTCTATGTTGCTTGTAAAATATTTCCAGATTTCTATTAAATTATTAAATGCTCTACAAATTAAAAGCTTGAGCAACGCAAGGGGCCAGCTGGATGAACAGGCAAGTTCTGAGTTCTTAACTTCTATGTTGCATGTAAAATATCCTCCAGACTTATATTAAATAATCAATAAATTAAAAGCTTTTAAAGCCAGGCGTCCGCGCCCCGCGGAGCAACGCAAGGGGCGAGCTGGACGAACAGGTACGTTGTGCGCTCTCGAAAAAAAGAGCAAACTCTTAAAAAAAAGAGTAAATTAAAAAAATGAGTAAACTAAAAAAAAGAGTAAAGTAAAAAAAAAGAGTAAACTCTCACTCTTGACCTCTATGTTGCTGTTAAATATCTCCAGATTTATATTGAATAATCTACAAATTAAAAGCTTTTAAATATTACAGTTAAGGTTTTAAAATGGTACTAATATTTTAATAATTGTAGCAGTCGCCCCTAATAACTGCTTATGAGATGCCAAACCTAATAAATATAGCATTGTGATGCCAAAAAAAAAACAATCTGTAGGTTATCTTCACCAAGTCTCTACTACCCTTCCCTTGTTATTATCTTTTCTTAGTCTCTACTACCCTTCCCTTGTTATTATCTTTATCGAGTCTCTACTACTACTACCCTTCCCTTGTTATTACCTTCACCCAGTCTCTACTACCCTTCCCTTGTTATTATCTTTATCTCTACGAACCTTTTCCTGCTATTATCTTTATTCAATATCTTTATCCCTACCCCCTTCTCTACCCATTATTTTCATATATTCATAAACCCCTTCATCCCACAGGCCCCGGCGTTTGCTTCCGGCTGTACTCAGAGGAGCAGTACAGGAGCTTCGACGCGTACAGTACTCCAGAGATCCAGCGCGTGCCCCTGGACTCCATCGTGCTCCAGATGATCTCCATGGGGCTGCCTGACGTGCGACTCTTCCCCTTCATCCAGCCCCCCTCCATGGAGAGCCTCGAGGCCTCCCTACGCTCCCTCAAGGGCCTTGCCGCCGTCACCAGTGAGATGCATTTAAAATTATTTATGTTTATTAATTAATATTAATATTTTGTCACATTCATTTATGAATTTGTCACGTATGAACGTGGCAAATTCATTTTGTCAAATCCATATTTATAGTTTGTTACAAATTAATTACCTATGTTTATTAAGTAATACTCCTCAGTATTTAGTCGCATTCATATTTACAGTGTTGTTAAGGTCGTAAAATGAGCCATTTTATTGAAATTCGTACGATTTTACGACTATTTCGTCTTTATTGAGCCGCAAAATTCCTAAGCCAAAATGTTTGTCCAGAGGATAGGTATTGTCCGCACTTAAAAAGTTAGATGATCATTGAATAAATTATTCCGAATTTTAATTATATTAAACGTGGTGATTAACACCTAATTAGAGGTCGTAATTAACACCTAATTAGAAGTCGTAATTAATACCTAATTCTGGTAGTGTTGCAAGGGAGGTCGATCTGGGATTGTGCTCAGGAACACGTCTAGTTGTCTCTTGAAGGTCTCCAGGGTGAACTCCCCCTCTCTTAGATCCTTTGGTAGGGCGTTGAACAGCCTTGGTCCTGCCACGGAAAGTGATCCTTCCCGCAGGGATTGAAATCTGACTGCGGATCTGTTACGTAGGGGGGATCTTGCACAGTCTCTTCCTTCTCTCGTTGTGATATGTCTCAATCCTGAAGGTCTCGCTCTCGAAGTTACTGCTATCTTTTGCTGCTAGTTATTGCTGCTGATGGACTGCTCTCTATTGTTCTAATCTTCTTGTCAGTTGCCGTCATTTTTGAAATTTATGTCCAATAAAGAATAAATTTAGGCAACGGGAGGCTCACATGTTTTCTAGGAGATTGTGGAGACCTGTAACTCTTATTGTTCATGACTGCATTGCGAGGATTTCTGGCATTTATTCTATTATTCGTTGCGGTTTTTTCTTTCATTTTTAACCAATGACGTTATTTATACATTATCTTTAGTATTATCTATAACGTTATATCTGTTATTTTTATTGTTATCTATAGCATTATATATATGTTATCTTTAGTGTTTTCTATAACGAAAACAAATAATTTGTCTGCTGTTATTTCTTGAGAATATTATTAACAATATTTGTCTAATTTGATCGTTATATTATAAATACTATTGCTGTCAAATGACTGTACGATCGTGAATATATGAGTAATATTATCGATGTAATTGGATTTACAGGCCGAGACGACGCATTTGTTAACATTATTATTTCTCTAACTTGACTGTTATATCATGAATACTAGTGCTTTGTAATGACTGTACGATCGTGAATACATTAGTAATATTATAAATACTGGTGCTTTGAAATGACTGTACTATCGTGAATATACTATTAGTAATATTATTGATGAAGTAATATTATAAACACTATAGCTGTGAAATGACTGTACTATTGTGAATATATGAGTAATATTATTGATGTAATTGGACTGTACAGGCCGAGACGACGCTGTCGCTGGCTGCGGCTATGAGCGTACAGTCGGTGTTCACCAACAGGGCTGAGCGAGACCCTGACTGTGCGGCGGCTGTACAGGAGCTACTGTCTCTCCAGGGAGACCCTTTTACGCTACTGAACGCGTACAGGTACAGTCGCTGTGCTGCCGGTACAGTCGCTGTGCTGCAGGTACAGTCGCTGTGCTGCAGGTACAGTCGCTGTGCTGCAGGTACAGTCGCTGTGCTGCAGGTACAGTCGCTGTGCTGCAGGTACAGTCGCTGTGCTGCAGGTACAGTCGCTGTGCTGCAGGTACAGTCGCTGTGCTGCAGGTACAGTCGCTGTGCTGCAGGTACAGTCGCTGTGCTGCAGGTACAGTCGCTGTGCTGCAGGTACAGTCGCTGTGCTGCAGGTACAGTCGCTGTGTTGCAGGTACAGTCGCTGTGCAGCAGGTACAGTCGCTGTGCTGCTAGTACAGTCGCGTATAGAGGATAACTCGTGAATATATTGTACACTGTACAGTACTGTTAGCAGTTGCTATGTATAGTGGGAGACTTAAGTACATGTGTAAGGTAACATGTACATTCTCTCCTCCATGTACTCATCTCCATGGTGCAGGGGCTGGCTGGAGCAGAAGTGGAGCATGTAACATGTTCAGCGTACACTCTTTCTCCATCTCCATGGTGCAGGGGCTGGCTGGAGCAGATAACATGTACAGTGTACAGTCTATCTCCATCTCCATGGTGCAGGGGCTGGCTGGAGCAGAAGTGGAGCAGAGGAGGAGACTCCAGGCGCTGGTGCAGGACGAGGGGCCTGGAGGAGCAACGTTTCTACGAGCTCTCCAAACTGCGGCACCAGTTCACCCGTCTGCTCCAGGTGCTCCATACAATCCTGAAGTATAGCATTCAAATTGTATAAATATAAGAATTACTCCAACCATATAATTCTGAACTATAGCAGCATTCAAATTATATAAATATTAGAATTACTCCAAATTATTAATTTATGTGGGTTACAGTTCACCCGTCTGCTCCAGGTGAACTGGATGCTCCATCTAGGTTGCTCCATACAGTCCTGAATTATAGCATTCAAATTGTATAAATATGAGTGTTACTCCAAATTATTAATTTATATAGGTTACACTTCACCCGTCTGCTCCAGGTGCTCCATACAATTGTGAACTATTACAAATTTTATAAATATGAGAATTGCTATAAATTATTTCTTTATGTATGTTAACATGTAGGCTGTGTTCATGTGGTTTAACATTATAGGTCTAGATGCACATCAATTTTAGGTTTTTGAACAATATAAGTATTTGATAATTTGTAATAATAGATTATTGATAATTGTAGTAATAATAATATTTAATAAGATAATAAATATTAAACACAATCCTGAACTATAGCATTCAAATTGTATAAATATGAGGATCACTCCAAATTATTGATTTATGTGGGTTAACACGTAGGCTGTGTTCATGTGGGTAAACAATATATTAAACGGATGTTACAGGAAAGCAAGCTGCACGAGTCGCCGTCTGTAGGCCGCTGTAGCACAGCAGCTGAACGCAGCCGTAGACACGGTGAGCTACAGCAGCTACGCGCCCTTAAGAACAAAGTAGATCTACAGTCTACCCGTCAAGTGAAGGTCCTGAAGGTAGATAACGACGGGGCTGCACTGTCTGACCCTGAAACTGACGCTGTCGACGTCAAACATGTCGACTTCAACCTGAAACATGACCCGAAACAGCTCGAGTTGCTCTTGAAAAACGCCGACGTGCGTAGTTTCAAAGACGTGATTATGCTCAAGATTATCCTAAGCAGCGCGCTGTACCCCAACGTTGCTATTGCTGATGAACATAACACGTATAAAGCGAACAGTGAACAAATGTTCCATACACCGAATAAACCTTTCGCTACCCTACACCCTACAAGTGTGTTCGCTAAACATCCTGATGTTCTCGCCGTGGTTGACTCCGACATCGTTGAACTACCCGAGTTCAACTCTAGGTCCCCGGCTGCGACCAGACAACAAGTTCTTATTTACGTGTCACTGTTGGAGACCAATAAAGTGTTCCTCATGAACACATTCCGTGCACCTACTGTACAAACCCTGATGATGTTTGCCAATAACATCGACACTAATGCAGACTTATCAGTTATGGTGTTTGATAAGTTCATTGAACTGCGATTCCCTGAAGCGTCCGTAGCACAAAACTTGGTGATACAAGCAGTCAAGTTGCGCACTCAATGGAATGAGTTACTAGAACTTAAACTTCAACTTAGCAAACCTGATGCAGACGAGCTAGAACTTTTAACGTCATCAGGTAAGCTTGAGCGAGTTCTCTCTCATGGTCTCATTGAGTTCTACTTAGAAGAACCTCTACATTCACAACGTCGACTTGTGGCCGCAGACGTTAAAGTTCTTCATAAAGGACCTGGCATGGAGGACGCGGTCTTGGATCCTAACCCATTCACAGGACTCAGCTGTACTCAACATGAGAGTACTGGTGGCATGGTTCTCACTGAGTACCTCACGTACAACAGTCTTCTGGACACTCGCTGTACAGTCACGACTCTAACTGACGTACATTCTTTGTGCCCTGAATGTCAACAAGAACTGTACTGCACGACTCTAGGTCGCATGAATCATATAGTGAACTGTCAACCTACTGTCAACAAACGGCCTGGCGTTGACGAAGATGGTGACAGTGCAGCATCTGGCAACTCCAACGCTAAGAAGTTTTATTGTGAACATTGTGAACAAACTTTGTGGCTCACCATCAGGCAGATATTCGCTCACAAGCAATCACATTCATGAGTGATTCTCTAACACATTCTTTAAATTTACTATCTCGACTTTATACTTTGATTGGCAGCATTTATTGATTATATTGATCAGCAATTATTGATTATATTGATTGGTAATTATTGATTATATTGATGAGCAATAATTGTATTGCCCATAAAAAAAGGATTCACGTGATTTAATGATTAACCACAAACTGCCATGAAAAAACGATAACATTTAATAATAATTATTGATTGTTTTTATCAGCAATTATGTATTGCATTAAAAAATGATTCACGGAATTTAATGATTAACAACAAACTGCCATGGAAAAACGATAACATTTATTTATGATTATTATCATTATTTTTTGAACCGTACCATCTGACAACGTCTTGATTTACAAAGGAAATTAGTTTGTAAGTTAGTCTCTTAACTCGGAATACATTTTATAAAATCTGAATGCTTTTCTTTGAGTAAAAAGGATTTCCTTCGTAAATATCATGAATGATGAATGTTCTACATGAAGCATTCATGTTCATTTGTAGAATTTCATTAAAATATCTATAATAGTTTTATTAGAGGATATGAATAGCTTACTAATATGCGATCATTAAAATATTAATAGTTTTATTAAAGGATATTAATAGCTTAGTAATATGCGATCATTAAAATATCAATAGTTTTATTAAAGGATATTAATAGCTTACTAATATGCGATCATTAAAATATCAATAGTTTTATTAAAGGATATTAATAACTTACTAATATGCTATGGCTGTCACCACACATGTGTGTGGAGCGTGTATGCCTTCACTACACTTCACTGGATTACTTTAAGCCTAAGTGCTCTTACCTTAAGTTTTCTCAACAATTTTTCTTTTACTTCCGCCTTATGCTAAGTTAATTATCATATATCCTAATTTTAATATTTGAAAAATTCTTCTAACTGTGATGAGTAGGCAGATGAGGCAAGTCTCTGTGTCTATTTATTTGGATAATTTTTAATGTTTTTCACTATTGCGCGATTAGGCTAGACTTTTTCCAGGGCACAATTTTGGACTGTTTCAGTTACCCTTTTAATTCCAGCCTCACGTCATCAGACAAACATATTGTTGTTAACGACGTGCATCTCAATAATGGAACTACAAGTTACGAGGCAATGAAACTGTCGCTTAACACGTTGACTACGATTGCTTCATCTTGTACTTTTGTTTCATTTTTCTAGTACTATTATGGAACAGGGTTGCCAGACTTTCTTTTTTTACCAGACAAATTCCACGATTTAGTTTTTCAATTTAGGTGGTCGGCTAAAATTTACGATAGTGGTTTTAAGGAGCACTTCCTTTTATAAAAGCTTCCTAATTAAATAAAAAAATTGAATTTTTACACCAGAACCTACAAATATACTAGTACAAATTGAGTTATAGGCCTTTTTGCCCTTTTTGTTCACTGACTTAATTGGCCGTTTTTTATGCCATCTGGCAACCCTGAATTATGTACCAGGAGAAATACATTTCGTGGTACGCATATGTACCAATACGTAGTCAACGTGTTAAACACATAGTGGAAGTGTAACTTAAAGAGATAGTTCAACTATAACTTGAACAGACAGTGGAACTGTAACTTACACAGATAGTGGAACTATAGCTCAAAGAGATAATGAAACCGTAACTTAAACAGCAAATGACACTGTTGCTTAAACAGACAATAAAACTATAACTTGAACAGACAATGAAACTGCAACTTAAACAGACAGTAGAAGTGTAACTTAAACATACAATGAAAGTGTAGGTTAAAGAGCCAATGAAATTATATTTTAAACAGCCAATAAAACTATAACTTAAACAGCCAATGCAACTGTAACTAAACATACAATGGAACTATAACTATATAACTAAGATGGTAGGGAAGGAGAATGTGATGTTGTTGTTGCTGTTGGCTGTGGTGCTGCCCACCACACTCACTCTTGCCTTCCTCAACACTGTGATGCCCTTCTCAGGTGGGTCAATAC